>NC_057798.1:16609282-16655091 GCF_018294505.1 Triticum aestivum | reverse complement strand
AATTTAGAGTTCATAGATAATGATTTTTAGTAGTTGAACTAGTTTAGTTTTAGTTGAACTAGTTTAGTAAGTAAATTAATAAACTAGTTGAACTAGTTGAATTAATAGAACTAATGTATTTCTAGTAAGTAAATTAATAAACTAGTTGAATTAGTTTAGTTTTAGTTGAACTAGTTTAGTAAGTCAATTAATATAACTAGTTGAACTACTTTATTTTAGAAAGAACTAGTTTTTTCTATTTATAGTAAGTTCATATTTAGTAAGAACTAGTTGAATTAATAGAACTAGTTGAACATGTCATATTTGTTGTTATTTTATTAGTTTAAGCAATTATTCGGGATGTATTAGTGATAACTTATACGGTTTTTGCTTTTGCGGAAATCAAGGAGCCCCTCCATCATCCCCGCCGTCGTCCCCGTCACCGACCCCCTCCGACCTCGAGATGAGACCTGCCAAATCTCCATGTATATCTTGTGTTGCTCATATAGGATATGTGGTTGCCCAAGTGGCCGGTCATGTTCAGGTTACACCTCCGAGTGGCCTATGTTTTGCCGGAGTGTTGATTAATTTCCGTTCCGGCAAATTTCAAGCGCTCGATATGTCCTTTTTTAGCAAAGGTCATGCCGGATTTTCCCGTGAATTCTGGCATGACTTGTGCTAGAATATGTACAAGTTTAATCTTTGAATTATGAACATAGGAAATGTCGTACTCGGACAACGATAGTCTCCCAGGGGAGTGCAGCTAGTGCCACGACGATCGAGGTATGTGCGACAGGTCCGTTGAGCTGGACGAAGATCGGCGCTTCAGCATTAAGCTCGAGGAGACATTCGATGTTGAAACGATACGCAACAACGACAAGTGTTTTTTCGTAATTAAGCATGACTTCAACTATTTCAACGTCTAATTTTCATCTTTTACAATTCGACTAGCTTATCCCATGCCATGCAAGACGCTATGTCTTGGAGAGGATGGGTTTTGGAGACCATGAAAATTTTGAAACAAAGAAAATACACCTAAGGACCCATCATGATATGAATTTTGAAGTAAATTTGTGCAATGCTCAGAGCATAACCCATTTTGGTTGCCAAAATTGGGAAGCACTTTGCAAAATGTATGGTTTTTATGAGGGTATGATTGTCACCATGGATCTTGGTGATCCTGACATTCAGCAAGACAATATGGGCATTTGGGTCCTTCGTTGATACGCTTCCGATTCTACCGCAATGTGAGTTTCTCAAACATAGTTATTAACTAATTTATATTGTTTATTTCAAAATAGTTGATAGCTTATTTCCATTGATAGCTTATTTTGATTCTTCAAAGAATGTGCGGAAGATGGTAGAGAAAACCCACTACACTGATGGCTCCGAATTAACTTATAAGGAGAAAAGTCATCTGATCGCTTATTGTACTTATCTTGAGTATTACAATACCTATTATCGAACTCCTCCAAATTATGGTGAATACGTGCCACTAGTGCACGTGTTGAACCACGGTAACTTCTATGGAGATACCCTGGTAAGATTTTTTTACTATTACGACATCCGTGCTTCTTTTGCATACTTCTAGTACATCATTGCTAACTACGAAGTTATTACTATGTTTTTCAACAGAAAATCCCAATGGATTGTGTGCCTCATCTGATGTATCTGAATGGTCGCCTTAGAGTTCTGAACATACTACATGTCAATCTAGGGAGCTCACCTGTGCATATTGGATTTCTAAAACCGGTGATCACATGCTCATCAAAGAATGGAAAAAAATATTTGGACATTCGCAAGGAGGTTCTTGGAAGTAACATTAAGTGAAAGGCAAGAATTGGAGACAGGATAATTTCCATTCTCCATAATGGAGAGTCAGGGGCTATCTTGTTTTTTGCTATTTTACCTTAGAGAATGTAGTAGGTCCTATGACGTACAATATGTTTATTATATGGTGCAATCTGTTAGAATTGATGATGAGGAGTACTTGTGATTACAACTAGTGACCAATTTGCTATGTGATGTCATTGATGAAAACGATGATCTTGAGGAGGTGTTATATGACAATGATGTATTATGATGATAAGTTGTTAATGATATGATGATGATTATGATGATGATGATATTTATTATATCATTGGGTGAAAGAACTGTGGATTAGTTTCAAGTGGATGGACATCCACTTGAAACTAGTCCACGGTTCTTTCACCCCGTGATGTAATAACTCACTATGATGTAAAAACAATCTCTAAATTCCTGTTGTATGAAAACTTGTGTAAAGGTGTATGAATACAACATGAAATGAAAAAGAAATAAAATACGAAATAATAGTAGTAGCGCGGGATGGGAGAAGCGCTACTACCAATTACCAGTAGCGCTCCTCTGGGAAATCGCTACTACTAAGTCGATTTAGCAGTAGCGTGGGTTGAGGCACGCTACTACTAAGATTTAGCTGTAGCGCCGTACCAGTAGCGCCCCTGCCCGCGCTACTGATAGGCCTAAAACCCTCGCTGCTGCTAGGATTTTCCCTAGTAGTGAAGATAGGATCAAGAACACTCATATCTTCATGAAAACATAATAGGTTCAGATCTTAAATCATGGCACTCGGGCCCTAGTGACAAGCATTAAGCATGGCAAAGTCATAGGAACATCAGTCCTATAACATAATGGATACTAGGGATCAAACCCTAACAAAACTAACTCGATTACATGGTAAATCTCATCCAACCCATCAGCCTACGATGGCACTACTCACGCACGGCGGTGAGCATCATGAAATTGGTGATCGAGGATGTTTGATGATGACGATGGCGATGGATTCCCCTCTTTGGGCTTGGCGGCGGCTACGTATCATAAAGCGCGATGAATCATCCTCTCTGATTTTTTTCTCCCGAACGTGAATATATATATGGAGTTGGAGTTGGGGTCGGTGGAGGTCCAGGGGGCCACTAGGCAGGAGGGGCGCGCCCAGGGGGTAGGGCGCGCCCCCCACCCTCGTGGCCAGGGTGTGGGCCCCCTTCAGCTGATTCTTTCGCTAGTATTTTTATTAATTCCAAAAAAATGTCTCCATGAAGTTTCAGGTCATTCCGAGAACTTTTATTTCTGCACAAAAATAACACCATGGCAATTCTGCTGAAAACAGCGGCAGTCCGGGTTAGTTCCATTCAAATCATGCAAATTAGAGTCCAAAACAAGAACAAAAGAGTTTGGAATAGTAGATAAGTTGGAGACGTATCAGTTTACCACCTTAAATATGGTTCTTCTCAAACTATCACAACCACTTGGTCTTCATTGTACTCTATGTGTAGGATTTGTGGCAATATGAATCTTCGTCGGTTCCTAAACCGGCAAAGATTCATACTAACAATTTAGATTCTACACAAAAAGATCATTGATGACCAATGCTTTTTTAATTTGATGCTTTTTTACATGCTTAGCCTTAGTAGTAGCGCTGGTTCTATAAAACCGCTACTGCTAATGATCATAGCAGTAGCTGGTTCCCTTAACATGCTACTGCTATGTGATAATCCCCAAGTGCAGCGAATCATCGTAGCAATTTCCAAAGGTGGAAATGATAAGCATGGAGTGTCGAACCCACAAGGAGCTAAAGGTAAGATCAATATTTTCTCAAGTCCTATCTGCCACTGATACGACTCTACGTACACCGAACGTTTGCTTCCAACTAGAAACGAGAAATAAAACTATGTTGTGGGTATCAAGAGGATAACTTCATATGATATCTGAGAGCTAAAATATAAAAGTAGGTCCTGTTATCATGAAGTTAGAATATATTACTAAATATTATAAATAGCGAGTGTGGAATAATGATGGGTCGGTGTGCGGAATTATCCTAGGCAATTGTTAACAAGACCGTTAATCACTATTGCAATTTCATATGAGGGAGAGGTATAAGCTAACATACTTTCTCGTCTTGGATCATATGCACTTATGATTGGAACTCTCGCAAGTATCCGCAGCTACTAAAGATCATAATGGTAAAACCTACAGGGGCGCGCCCCCCACCCACATGAACCCCACGGGACTCCCCTCCGGTAGATTTTTGTTCCAGTATTTTTCATATTTTCCGCAAAAATCTCTGTTTATTTTCAGCACATTCCGAGAACTTTTATTTCTGCACAAAAACAACACCACGGTAGTTCTACTGAAAACAGCATTAGTCTGGGTTAGTTCTAATCAAATCATACCAAAATCATATAAACTATTTTAAACATGGCACGAATACTTCATAAATTATAGATACGTTGGAGACGTATTGCTAGGGAGCTTAGCAGTAGAGGTGGTTACGAACCAGCGCTACAAATGCGGGGCACCTTATCCACACCCCACCCGCGCGGGTCCTCACTCTCCCCCTCACACTCTCACTCGCTCACTCCGCCGCGCGCCATCGCTCGCCATCACCCACCAGCGCCCCACGGTATCTGCCGCCTTCCCTCCCTCCTCCTCTCGCCTCCCTCCTCTCTCTTCCCTCCGGCGGCCCTCCTCCCTCCTGCCGCCGGCAGCCCTCCTTCCTCCCCCTCCTCCGAGCGCCCTGCAACCTCCTCCCTCCTCCCACTGCACTTCTCTCTCCTCCCTCCCCCAGCCGCCCGAAGCCCTCAATCCTCCCTCCACCTCCTCCTCCTCCCACCTCTCTTTGTGTAAAAATTTAGGTATAGAATTTTTTTAGTAAAAGAATTTAGTAATTGAAATTTTTAGGTACAGAAATGTATGATGCTCTATGAGATTTTTCTAGTAATGTAGGTTTTCTGAATAGAATTGAAAAAAATAAGTAAATTGTAGGTCTTTTGAATAGAATAGGAATTTTTCTAAGTAATGGGAAATTTGGGCATTTTTCTATGATTCAAGAAGTAGTTAGTAGTTACAAAACCAGGGCATTTTTCTAGGGTTTATGAGGATATATAGATAGATGGATGTATGGACAGATGCTAGGGCTAGAACTAGGGTATTTTTAGTAAATGTATAGGTATTTTAATTTTTTAGGGTTAGAACAAGGTATTTTTTGTAAATGGTAGGGCTAGAAGTAGGATGTTTAGACATAGGGTTTCACTAAGTCCTAAGATTAGGGTAATAATGTTTTTGTTTATATATTTTTTTGCAGAAATCAAGGAGCCCCTGGATCATCCCCGTCATCGACTATCTCCGACCCCGAGGTGAGACCAGCCAAATCCCCATGTCGATGATGATGTAGATGTTTTGATAATTGTAGTAGATTAATAGCTACATGAGTGGCCTATGTTTGCAGGGCACACCTCACAGTGGCCTATGTTTTGTCGGAGTGTTGATTAATTTCCATTCCGGCAAATTTCAGGCCTCAATATATGTCCTTTTTAAAAAGGTCATGCCGTATTTTTCCATGAATTTTGGCATGACTTGTGCTAGAATATGTAGGAAATATCGAGTCACCTGGACATTGTAGAAAGATAATTAAACGACATTTCAGGTTGACTTTAAGTCTGTCGAGGCTCCATACATGACAGTCAACAAATGAGTGAGGGATAAAGTCTGCACCATATATGAGAGCAGAAGAATCCCGACTATTGTCGTGGTGGTCATTTCTCCTTCTTCTCCTTGTGCTAGAACTTTGTTATGCACTAGGGGAAGGAGGAGTAACGACCATCACTGGCAGTCGCAAATGTCAGAGAGGAATCAGTCAGGGAGAGTCTCCACCATATATGAGAGGACGAAGAATCCCGACTGTTGTCGTGGGGGTCGTTTCTCCTTTGTTCCTGTGTGCTAGACATTTTGGTGTAATGCACTCAGGAACGATGGGAGGAGCAACCATCATCAACGGTCGAATATATACATGATATGTCCATTTTGCATCATGCTTTTATATTAATATTTATTGCATTATGGGCTGTTCTTACACATTATATCTTAATACTTATGGCTATTATCTCTTATTTTACAAGGTTTACCATGAAGAGGGGGAATGCCGGCAGCTGGAATTCTGGCTGGAAAAGGAGCAAACATTGGAAACCTATTCTCCACTGCTCCAAAAATCTTGAAACTCCACGAAACTTATTTTTGCAATTAATATGAATTATTGCACGAAAGAAACACCAGAGGGGGCCCACACCATGGCAAGGAGGGTGGGGGGCGCGCCCATCCCTACTGGGCATGCCCCCTGTCTCTTGGGCCCCTTGGTGGCCCTCCGGTGTCCATCTTCTGCTATATGAAGGCTTTTTGGAAAAAATTGTTGGCAAGATTACGGGACGAAACTCCGCCGCCACAAGGCGGAACCTTGGCGGAACCAATCTAGAGCTCCGGCAGAGCTGTTCTGCCGGGGAAACTTCCCTCGGGGAGGGGGAAATCATCACCATCATCATCACCAACGATCCTCTTATCGGGAGGGGGTCAATATCCATCAACATCTTCACCAGCACAATCTCCTCTCAAAACCCTAGTTCATCTCTTGTATCCAATCTTGTATCAAAACCACAAATTGGTACCTGTGGGTTACGCCTTGTAGTTGATGCTAATTGGTTTACTTGGCGGAAGATCATATGTTTAGATCCTTAATGCATATTATTACTCCTCTGATTATGAACATGAATATGCTTTGTGAGTAGTTACGTTTGTTCCTGAGGACATGCGTGAAGTCTTGCTATTATTAGTCATGTGAATTTGGTATTCATTCGATATTTTGATGAGATGTATGTCGTCTTTCCTCTAGTGGTGTTATGTGAATGTCGACTACATGACACTTCACCATTATTTGGGCCTAGAGGAAGGCACTGGGAAGTAATAAGTAGATGATGGGTTGCTAGAGTGACAGAAGCTTAAACCCTAGTTTATGCGTTGCTTTGTAAGGGGCTGATTTGGTTCCATATGTCTAATGTTGTGGTTAGGTTTACCTTAATACTTCTTTTGTAGTTGCGGATGCTTGCAGTAGGGGTTAATCATAAGTGGGATGCTTGTCCAAGTAAGGGCAGTACCCAAGCACCTGTCCACCCACATATCAAATTATCAAAGTACCGAACGTGAATCATATGAGCGTGATGAAAACTAGCTTGACGATAATTCCCATGTGTCCTCGGGAGCTCTTTTATCATTATAAGAAATTGTCTAGGCTTGTCCTTTGCTACAAAAAGGATTGGGCCATCTTTCTGCACTTTATTAACTTTATTTACTTGTTACTCGTTACAATTTATCTTATCACAAAACTATCTGTTACCTACAATTTCAGTGCTTGCAGAGAGAACCTTACTGGAAACCGCTTGCTATTTCCTTCTGCTCCTCGTTGGGTTCGACACTCTTAGTTATCGAAAGGACTACAATAGATCCCCTACACTTGTGGGTCATCAAGACTCTTTTCTTGCGCCGTTGCCGCGGAGCGCAGTGTTTTGGTGAGTGGAACTTGGTAAGGAAACATTTATATAGTGTGCTGAAATTTTCTGTCACTTGTTACCATGGAAACTAATCCTTTGAGGGGCTTGTTCGGGGTATCTTCACCCCAACCAGAAGAGCAAAGAGTTGCTCCTCAACCTACTGAGCCTACTGAAAATATTTACTTTGAGATTCCTTTGGGTATGATAGAAAAACTGCTAGCTAATCCCTTTGCAGGAGATGGAACATTGCATCCAGACTTACACCTTATCTTTGCGGATGAAGTTTGTGGATTATTTAAGCTTGCAGGTATTCCCGATGATGTTGTCAAAAGGAAGGTCTTCCCTTTATATTTGAAGGGGGATGCATTGACACGGTACAGGCTATGTGATGATACGGGATCTTGGAATTATAAACGATTGAAGTTAGAATTTCACCAGAAGTTCTATCCTATGCATCTTGTTCATCGTGATCGTAATTACATATATAATTTCTGGCCTCGCGAAGGAGAAAGCATCGCTCAAGCTTGGGGGACGCTTGAGTCAATGTTATATTCATGCCCCAATCATGAGCTCTCCAGAGAAATGATTATTCAAAAAATTTATGCTCAGCTTTCTCCCAATGATCGCAACATGCTCGATACTTCCTGTGCTGGTTCTTATATGATGAAGACTACTGAATTCAAATGAGACTTATTGGAAAGAATTAAACGCAACTCTGAAGATTGGGGTTCTGACGATGGTAAGGAGTCAGGTATGACACCTAAGTTTGGTTGTGTTAAATCTTTTATGGATAGTGATGCTTTCCGTGGATTTAGCGCTAAGTATGGACTCGACTCTGAGATAGTAGCGTCTTTCTGTGAATCTTTTGCTACTCACGTTGATCTTCCTAAGGAGAAGCGGTTTAAATATAATCCTCATGTTGAAGTAAAAGTAGTTGCACCTATTACAGTTGAAGAAAAGACTGTCACCTATAGTGATCCTATTGTTCCTACTACTTATGTTGAGAAACCTCATTTTCTTGTTAGGATAAAGGATCATGCTAAAACTTCGATTGTTGTTCGTAAGAGTAATACTAGGACTTATACACCTCCTGAGCAAATCAAAGTTGAACCTTGTATTGCTATGGTTAAAGATCTCTTGGATGATGATTTAGATGGGCATGTCATTTATTTCTATGGTGAGACTGCTAATATTGTTAAACCAGATGCTAAGATACATAGACCTGTGGTAGGCATGCCTGTTATTTCTGTTAAAATAGGAGATCATTGTTATCATGGCTTATGTGATATGGGTGCTAGTGCTGGTGCAATACCCTATGATTTATATAAATAAATTATGCATGATATTGCACCCGCTGAAATAGGGGATATTGATGTTACCATTAAGATTGCTAATAGGGATACCATTAAACCAATTGGGATTGTTAGAGATGTTGAAGTCTTGTGTGGGAAGGTTAAATACCTTGCTGATTTTCTTGTTCTTGGTTCCCACAAGATGATTTTTGTCCCATTATTTTTGGTAGGCCCTTCTTGAATACAGTGAATGCTAGGATTGATTGTGAAAAGGATATTGTTACAATTGGCTTAGAGGGTATGTCTGATGAGTTTAATTTTGCTAAGTTTCATAGACAACCTCATGATAAAGAATCACCTAGTAAGGATGAGATTATTGGTCTTGCTTCTATTGCCGTGCCTCCTACTGATCCGTTAGAACAATATTTGCTAGACCATGAAAATGATATGTTTATGAAGGAAAGAAGGGAAATAGATGAAGTGTTTCTTCAATAGGAACCTATGCTGAAATACAACCTACCCGTTGAAATTCTAGGGGATACCCCTCCACCCAAGGGTGATCCCATGTTTGAACTCAAAACATTACCTGATAATCTTAAGTATGCTTATCTTAATGAAAAGAAAATATATCATGTTATTAGTGCTAACCTTTCAGAGCAAGAAGAGGAAAGATTATTGAAAACTCTGAAGAAGCACCGTGCTGGTATTGGACATACTCTGGATGATCTCAAGGGCATTAGTCCCACGTTATGCCAACATAAAATTAATTTGGAGGACGACGCCAAACCAGTTAGAGATCCTCAACGACGATTGAATCCTAAGATGAAACAAGTGGTAAGAAAGGAGATATTAAAGCTCCTTGAGGCAGGTATAATTTATCCCGTTGCTGATAGTGATTGGGTAAGTCCTGTCCATTGTGTTCCTAAAAAGGGAGGTATTACTGTCGTTCCTAATGATAAAGATGAATTGATCCCGCAAAGAATTATTACAGGTTATAGGATTGTAATTGATTTCCGTAAATTAAATAAAGCTACTAACAAAGATCATTACCCTTTACCTTTTATTGATCAAATGCTAGAAAGACTATCCAAACACGCACATTTCTGCTTTCTATATGGTTATTCTGGTTTCTCTCAAATACCTGTATCAGCAAAGGATCAATCAAAAACTACTTTTACTTGCCCTTTTGGTACTTTTGCTTATAGAAGTATGCCTTTCGGTTTACGTAATGCACGTGCTACCTTTCAAAGATGTATGATGGCTATATTCTCTGACTTTTGTGAAAAGATTTGTGAGGTGTTCATGGATGATTTCTCTGTCTATGGATCCTCTTTTGATGATTGCTTGAGCAACCTTGATCGAGTTTTGCATAGATGCGAAGACACTAGTCTCGTCTTGAAATGGGAAAAGTGCCACTTTATGGTTAATGAAGGCATTGTCTTGGGGCATAAGATTTCCGAGAGAGGTATTGAAGTTGATAAAGCTAAAGTTGATGCTATTGAAAAGATGCCATGTCCCAAGGACATAAAAGGTATAAGAAGTTTCCTTGGTCATGCCGGTTTTTATAGGAGGTTCATTAAGGACTTTTCTAAAATCTCTAGGCCTCTGACTAATTTATTTCAAAAAGATATTCCTTTTGTCTTTGATGATAATTGTGTAGAAGCATTTGAAATACTTAAGAAAGCTTTGATCACTACACCTATTGTTCAGCCACCTGATTGGAATTTACCCTTTGAAATTATTTGTGATGCTAGTGATTATGCTGTAGGTGTTGTTCTAGGGCAAAGAGTTGATAAGAAATTGAATGTTATCCAGTATGCTAGTAAGACTCTTGACACTGCCCAGAGAAATTATGCTACTACTGAAAAAGAGTTTTTAGCAGTTGTGTTTGCTTGTGATAAGTTTAGACCTTATATTGTTGATTCCAAAGTTACTATTCACACTGATCATGTTGCTATTAAATATCTTATGGAAAAGAAAGATGCTAAGCCTAGACTCATTAGATGGCTTCTCTTGCTCCAAAAATTTGATTTGCATATTATTGATAGAAAGGGAGCTGAGAACCCCATTGCAGACAACTTGTCTAGGTTAGAGAATGTTCTTGATGACCCATTGCCTATTAATGATAGCTTTCCTGATGAACAATTAGCGGTCATTAATGCTTCTCGTACCGCTCCTTGGTATGTTGATTATTCTAATTACATTGTTGCTAAATTTATACCACCCAGTTTCACATACCAGCAAAAGAAAAAGTTCTTTTATGATTTAAGACATTACTTTTGGGATGACCCACACCTTAAAGGAGTAGATGGTGTTATTAGACGTTGTGTACCTGAGCATGAACAGGAACAGATCCTACGCAAGTGTCACTCTGAATCATATGGAGGACACCACGCTGGAGATAGAATTGCACATAAGGTATTGCAATCCGGTTTTTATTGGCCTACTATCTTCAAAGATGCTCGTAAGTTTGTCTTATCTTGTGACGAATGTCAAAGAATTGGTAATATTAGTAGATGTCAAGAAATGCCTATGAATTATTCTCTTGTTATTGAACCGTTTGACGTCTAGGGCTTTGATTATATGGGACCTTTTCCTGCCTCTAATGGTTATACACATATTTTAGTTGTTGTTGATTACGTTACTAAGTGGGTAGAAGCTATCCCAACTAGTAGTGCTGATCATAACACTTCTATTAAAATGCTTAAAGAAGTTATTTTTCCGAGGTTTGGAGTCCCTAGATATATTATGACTGATGGTGGTTCACATTTTATTCATGGTGCTTTTCGTAAGATGCTTGCTAAGTATGATGTTAATCATAGAATCGCATCTCCTTATCACCCGCAGTCTAGTGGTCAAGTAGAGTTGAGCAATAGAGAGCTCAAGTTAATTTTGCAAAAGACTGTGAATAGATCTAGGAAGAATTGGTCCAAGAAACTTGATGATGCATTATGGGCCTATAGAACTGAATACAAAAATCCTATGGGTATGTCTCCGTATAAGATGGTTTATGGAAAAGCATGTCACTTACCTCTTGAACTTGAACATAAAGCATATTGGGCTATTAAAGATCTCAACTATGACTTCAAACTTGCCGGTGAGAAGAGGATATTAGCTCACTTGATGAATGGAGACCCAAGCCTATGAGAATGCCAAGTTATTCAAAGAAAAAGTCAAACGCTGGCATGACAAAAGGATACAAAAGCGTGAGTTTAATGTAGGTGATTATGTGTTATTATTCAACTCTCGTTTAAGATTTTTTGCAGGAAAACTTCTCTCTAAATGGGAAGGTCCTTACGTTATCAAGGAGGTCGATCGTTCCGATGCCATAAAAATCAACAACTTCGAAGGCACAAGTCTGAGGGTGGTGAACGGTCAAAGAATTAAACATTATATCTCAGATAATCCTAACAATGTTGAAACTAATATTATTGAAACCGTAACCCCGGAGGAATACATAAGGGACACTTTCCAGAATGTTCCATACTCCGAAAAGGAATAGATATGTGGTACGGTAAGTAAACCGACTCCAAAACAATTCTAATGGCAATTTTTATCAGTTTTCGAATATTTAAGAATTTTGGAAAGAAAGAAGTAGTCCGGGAAAAACACGAGGCCTCCACGAGGCTGGAGGGCATGCCCACCCCTACTGGGCGCGCCCCCCAGTCTCGTGGCCACCTCGTGTGCCTCCCGGACTCCGTTCTCTTGCACATTACGTATTTTGGTCAGTAAAAATTCATTATATAATCTCCCGAAGGCTTTGTCCATCGTATCACGCAAATATCCTCTGTTTTCGTTTCGATTTGTTTCTGTTTCAGATCTAGAGCATCATGACGTCTCCAAGCGCTCCCAAGGACAAGTTTTTCGAGAGGGTTATCAACCCCTATCTCGCGGAGGTGCTGCAACACCCTCAAACCATTGAGATGCGTGAGGGGGTGCTGCACATCCGCGATGTGGAGGGACCAAGGCGTACCAGAAGCGTGGAGACAAAGCTCGAAGCCATGGAGCAACAAGTTTTCAAGTGACAAGGGATGGTGGAGCCTGGACTCAACGCCAACCAGATGATGATCACGGAGTTCACCAACAACCACAAGCTAGATGCCAAGGTCATTGGGGAGACCATCTTCAAGCTTCAAGAGAAAATCGAGCACCTCCAAGCCCAGATCTATGACCTGCAAAACCAAAACTGTGAGTATGAATATAGATTTAAGAGGATGAGTTTGGCTGCAGATTTGAGGATCCCGGAGACTCGATCATCCTTTTATGATGGTGAGCCTATGCCTTGGAAGATGGACGACAAGCCTACATCATCAACAACTCCTACTTCACCACCTCCGAGGACATAATCACATGGGTATGGGCACTACCCTTGGCAACTGCCAAGCTTGGTGGAGGTGCCCTGGTATCGTATCACCATCACACTCCTATATTTACCGTTTTATTTAGTTCCATCCTTTTAGTAGTATCTTGATCTAGTAGATTGAAGTTTTGATATCAAATAGTTTTAAGTTTTGCTTTGTGATCTCTTTATGTAATCGAGTCCATGAGCTATCTATAATAAAGATTAGTGTTGAGTCAAGGGCTTTGCTATTTTGCTATGATCTTGAGAAAGTAGAAGGAATAAAAAGAATAAAAGAGCTCATGTTGATCTTATGGATAGTAATAACTTCACACATAGAAAGTATGAGGCATAAAAGTTGTTGAGAGTTGACGAACATAGTTTTGGTCCTCGTTGCAATTAATAAGAAGTAATAAGGAAAGAGAGGTTTCACATACAAATATATTATCTTGGTCATATTTTATGATTGGGAGTACTCATTAAGTATGACATGCTAAAAGAGTTGACGTTGGACAAGGAATACAACGTAATGGTTTATGTTTTCTCACATCTCAGTTAAAGTATATTGTTATTGACCTTCCAAACATGTTGAGCTTGCCTTTCACCCTCATGCTAGCCAAATTCCTTGCACCAAGTAAAGATACTACTTGTGCTTCCAAATATCCTTAAACTCAGTTTTGCCATGAGAGTCCACCATACCTACCTATGGATTGAGTAAGATCCTTCAAGTAAGTTTTCATGCTGTAGGCAATAAAAATTGCTCTCTAAATATGTATGACTTATTAGTGCAGAGAAAATAAGCTTTGTACAATCTTGCTGTGGAAGCAATAAAAGCGACGGACTGCATAATAAAGGTCCACATACAAGTGGCAATATAAAGTGACGTTCTTTTGCATTAAGATTTTGTGCATCCAACCCTAAAAGCACATGACAACCTCTTCTTCCCACTACGAACGGCCTATCTTTAACTTTATGTTTTTTACTTTATGCTTGAGTCAGGGTGATCTTCACCTTTCCCTTTTTCATTTTATCCTTTGGCAAGCTTCTCGTGTTTGAAAGATCTTGATATATATATCTAATTGGATGTAAGTTAGCATGGACTATTATTGTTGACATCACCTAAAGGTGAATACGTTGGGAGGCAACATGTAGGACCTTGAAGTATGTCTAGAGGGGGGGTGACTAGACTACTTGACCAATTAAAAACTTAACCTTTTCCCAATTTTAGAGTTTGGCAGATTTTAGCTATCTTAGGACAAGTCAAGCAATCATCACACAATTCAAGCAAGCATGCAAAGAGTATATAGGCAGTGGAAATTAAAGCATGCAACTTGCAAGAAAGTAAAGGGAAGGGTTTGGAGGATTCAAACACAATTGGAGACACGGATGTTTTTGGCGTGGTTCCGATAGGTGGTGCTATCATACATCCATGTTGATGGAGACTTCAACCCATGAAGGGTAACGGTTGCGCGAGTCCACGGAGGGATCCACCCATGAAGGGTCCACGAAGAAGCAACCTTATCTATCCCACTATGGCCATCGCCCACGAAGGACTTGCCTCACTAGCGGTAGATCTTCACGAAGTAGGCGGTCTCCTTGCCCTTACAAACTCCTTGGTTCAACTCCACAATCTTGTCGGAGGCTCCCAAGTGACACCTAGCCAATCTAGGAGACACCACTCTCCAAGAAGTAACAAATGGTGCGTTGATGATGAACTCCATGCTCTTGTGCTTCAAATGATAGTCTCCCCAACACTCAACTCTCTCTCTCATAGGATTTGGATCTAGTGGAAAGAGGATTTGAGTGGAAATCAACTTGGGGAAGGCTAGAGATTAAGATTCATATGGTAGGAATGGAATATCTTGGCCTCAACACATGAGTAGGTGGTTCTCTCTCAGAAATGGTAAGTTGGAAGTGTAGGTTTAGTCTGATGGCTCTCTCCACGAAAGAAGAGGAGGTGGAGGGTTATATATAGCCTCCACACAAAATCTAACCGTTACACACAATTTACCAAACTCGGTGGGACCGATTCAACAGACTCGGTTGGACCGATTTAGTAAACCTAGTGACCGTTAGTGATTTTCGGTGGGACCAACATGCAACTCGGTGAGACCGATTCGGTTAGGGTTAGGGCATAACGTAATCTCGGTAAGACCGATCGCACAAACTCGGTGAGACCGATTTTGGTAATAAGCTTTCTAGAGAGTTGGTCAGGTAAACTCGGTGGGACCGATTTGCTCTATTCGGTGAGACTGAAATGTTACAAAAGGGAAACAGAGAGTTTACATTGCAATCTCGGTGGGATCGATCTCTCACTTCGGTTAGACCGAAACGTTATGAAGGGAAACAGAGAGATTACAATCCCATCTCGGTGAGACCGAGATCCCTATCGGTAAGACCAATTTGCCTAGGGTTTGTGGAAGTGGCTATGACTTTCAAACTCGGTGGCGCCGGATAGCAAGAATCGGTGTGACCGATTTTGGCTTTAGGTATAGGTCATTTGTGGATGTGAGAAAGTAGTTGAGGGTTTTGGAGCATATCACTAAGCACTTGAAGCAAGAGGCTCATTAAGCAACACCTCATCCCTTCTTGATACTATTGGCTTTTCCTATAGACTCAATGTGATCTTGGATCACTAAAATATAAAATGAAGAGTCTTGAGCTTTTGAGCTTGAGCCATTCCTTTGTCCTTAGTATTTTGAGGGATCCACTTTCATCATCCATGCCATGCCATTCATTGAGCTTTCCTGAAATAATAGTCTTGGAATAGCATTAGCTCAATGAGCTATATGTTGTTATTAATTACCAAAACCACCTAGGGATAGTTGCACTTTCAATCTCCCCCTTTTTGGTAATTGATGAAAATATATAGATCAAAGCTTCGACAAATGATAATAAGATTTAACAACATCGTCGCTTTGAGAAGTATGTGATAAGTAAGAGCTCCCCCTAAATTTGTGCATAGTTTAAAACTTGCTTTGGACTGCAAATGCACAAGGAATTAGGCTCATGGGTTACTCTTCCATGTCACATACATCTTGGTGGAGCGCTCAAAATAATAAAGATTGAATACATGCACTCATCACCAAGCAAAGTGAATGATTACATAGGATAGATAAGATAATATCATCAAATATGCATAAGTGTAGCTTATGATCAAACACATGATCATCAATGTCTCACAAGAATAGCATAGTATCTCAAGCACTCAAAAGCAAACAAGTTTTAACTGCCAAATCAAAGCAAGAGAGAACAAAAGCAACACACACTCTCTCTCTCTTGAAGCCTATGATCTATACATTTTTCTCCCCCTTTGGCAACAAGTTACCAAAAAGTTCATAGAAAATGCATAGTGCTAGATCGAATCTCAGGCTTGGTCTGCAGGTGGTGGTGTCTGGATAACTCCAAGAATGAAGGCTTCAGTTGAAGTAGAGGGTGCTGGAGTTGATGCTGGAGCTGGTTGCACTGGAGCTGTAGGAGCTGTAGCTGGTGCAGATGATGTTGCTCTAGTGTCTGTCACAGGCACTGCAACTGACCTCTGGGCTCTAGGCACTCTGGCAAACACATTAGTGGTAGTCTTGCCCTGCCTCTCCTACATGTCATCCTATAGCCGCTCCACAACAGACTGAATCTCAGTTACTTTGACATCTAGATCATGGAATTTGAGTTCCATGATTCTTTCCAAGCTCTCTTGATTCTGAGTGAGGGTGGCCAATCCTTTCTCAATCCTCAGTGTTGATGCAATTAAGTAACCAAGCTGATCCTTCTTGTTCTTCAAGAAATACTCAGATGCCTCCTCTTGAGTTGGCATCTTGGCAGCCTTCTCCTTCCTTGCCTTCTCCTTCTTCTCTTGAGCATGTACTGATGATGGATCATTCTCATTCATGACAACCTCATTGTCCTCAAAGTCTGGATAAAGTGAAAAATGTTTCTTATCCAATAGATATTTGCCTGTGCCCATCTTTGAGTTAATCAACTCCTGAATCTGAGGGGCATATCCACAGCTCCTCTTCTGATCTGCTGCTGTCCTCTTAATGGTTTCTACCATAAGGCTCATGACCTTAAATTTCTGTGGCACATCAAACAAATGCAACATGTTGATTGCATGCCCTCTGATCATGTTGTGGTCACCAGACTTAGGCAACAGAGTGTGCCTTAGGATGCAGTTGATAGTTGGCAGCCCTGACAGAAGGAAATGGACTGATCCAAACTTATGTGTCTCAACAGCTTTGTCTGGGATCTCCTGTACATGTGTGCCATGGAATTGTGGTCCATCTTCTTCTTGGCATATACATCCAGGTCATCATCATTTTCCTTTGGGGCATTGATCAGCCATGCCCATTCCTCAACAATGGACTGGTACCTTGTACCTTCAGACATCCAAACTATCCTTCCATCTGGATAGAAGTGTGCCGTGGAGTAGAATCGCATGATAAGTTCATCATTCCAGTTGGTGAGCTTTTGCCCAACATAATCTGCAACTCCACAAGGAACCAAACTGTCTTGCACTCCAGGATAGTGCTTTTCATTGTCCTTTATGTAGGTCCAGTCGACCCATCTCATATCACATACTATGGGCTTCTTGTCCAACAAGATTGTCTCATAGAAGTCCTGTTGTTCCTTTGTATGGAACCTGTAATCAACAGCAGTTCTCCTCCTTGCGGCATATGGATCTGTCAGCCTCCCTAGCCTCAACCCCGAGTCTCTTCTGATGTTCATGTCCTCAGCCACAGGATGGGCATCATTGTGGTCTGGTATCTTGGGCTTGAGCTTCCTTAGGACCTGTCCTTCTTCATCTTCCTCATATGCAACATTAGGCACTGGGGCCTTGTTCTTCTCAGCAGCTGGAATACTCCTGGTACTCCTCTTTGGTGCAAGCTTGGCCTTGGGCGCAGCTTTAGGTGCTTCCTTGGGCTTAGATGTTGCAGCCCCTGATCTAATAGCATCACCCATAAGCTTTGGTGCCTTGGGTGCTGGTGCAGCAACCTCTTCTTCCTCTTCAGAATCTCTTCTCATTAAGGGCTTTCCAAGAACCTGGGCAGTTGTGGTTCTTGCTCTTTTCTTCTTCTTATCCTGAGCAGCTTCATCCTCTGACTCAATGGTAAACTTCATTGTTTCTCCAGTGGGAACTTTCTTGGGTTTGGAAGATGTGACTTTCTTTTCAGGTGCCTCTTTGGGTTCAGTCTGTTCTGGCACTTGAGTGGACCTTCTGACCTTGGGCATAGGTGTCCTCTTGGAAGGAACCTTCCTATTGAGGTCGGGCTTTGTATGCTTTGCTGAGCCATACTCCTTTTTGAGCACTACTTTCTTGGAAGTAGCCTCATCCTCTTCAGGTTTATAGTACTCATCTTCAGAATCTGAGGTTCTTTTCTTCCTTTGCCTGGTAGCAGCCTTAGGCAGATTGCTAGGAGTGCTTCTGCTGCCTTCATCTGAGGTGCTTGAGGGACTAGTGCCCTCACTCATGTGCATCTGCTCTTCTAACTTGTTCTAGCTGTCACTCTGGTCTGACATGCTGCAAACACTGACTGCTGACCCTGTGAAGAGTTATAGATGAGATAGAGTGGATGAGCATCACAAAATGCAGAGATTTTTGCAAAAGAATGATTCAAAAATTCAGTTTTAGTTTTCCACAGAAAGCATTTCGGATCAACCGATTTTCAAACTCGGTGATACCGAAGCAGTTTTGGAACCTAAACTGATGAACTCGGTTGGGCCGAGTCACAGTTCGGTGGCACCGAGACTGCTAGGGTTTCACAAAGTCCTAAAATCGGTCTCACCGATTAGCAATTCTCGGTCAGACCGAGAGTTACTAGTGCAATGGCATAAGCCAAATCGGTGGGACCGAGTTTTTCGACTCGGTGGGTCCAAGATGGTTTCGACAGAAACCTAACCCTAAAATTTTGAATCTCATTTAATCTACGGACTGCATTGACTGGATAGGAGTGTTTCAATCATGGCAAGAATCAATAAGAACACAATGTGCTAGGAATCGGACGAGGATAGCACAGTGATCGAGTCCATACCCTAGCTCGGCGATGAACTCGCTACGGCGGCAACGGCGGGGTTGAAATACGTTGATGGCGGCAGAGACCAGCGATAGGAGGCGGCTGGCGACGAGGAGACGATCCGGAGACCTTGGAGGCAGAGCGAGCTATTGCACGGGCGAAGGGGTTCGGAGGAATTTCCAAATTTTTGCCCGTGACTATATATATCCTGACCCTGTCGGTGTGACCGAGTGGAACAACTCGGTGGCACCGAGATGCATAACTGTGTACAGTTACAGCAACTCGGTGTGACCGAAAAGTTCAAATCGGTTGCACCGAGATTGAAAACTTAGATCGACTTAATGATCTCGGTAGGACAGAAATGGAGGAATCGGTCAGACCGAGAATCACAAAGAAGTTTTGGAAGTTTAAGTCTATGACGAATCGGGGACTCCGAGTGCTCCTCACACGGAGTGGTTCAAATCTGACTTGATCAAATTTTGTGATGTAGCATGAATAGAGTTTGAGACGAGAAAAGCATACATAGCTAGAGAAGGTTCTTAGGCATTCTTGTCCATCCACTTGGCAAAAAGAAAAAGAAGCCAATCAATCAAAACAACAAGTGGATGTCCTTGAATGAGTAAAATATGCACCAACATGCTCACACAATAAGACGGCAAATGAAATATGTGGCAAAACATGCACAACCAATTCTAGCATCTATCAAACAATTGTTGATGACTAGGTCATCTATATATGAGTATATTGACTTAGGAGTCAAATGAAAAACATTTGATCATAGGTCATACTCATCGTTTAAGCTCAAGTGGGGTTACCACTTTTACATAATGCATTGATGTGTTCACACCATTATAGTTGCTTTGACTCAATTCTTAGAGTTAAGCTCCCCCTAGATGTGAGATCCCCCTTTAGAGGGATGAACTAACCTTGGGTTTTGTCGATGATGACTTCATGTAGGTGTTGAAGATGTGGATGCTCAATGTTGATGTAGATCATTTGGACCAATCCTTTGGAGTGAGTTGCACTTTCAACTTACCAACATGGGTTAGTCCCACAAGGAACAAACAAGAATATCCATAGAAATAGAGTGATGCACACACAAGATGATGTCCATGAAATCATTAGGTTACCTTGTCCATTGCCTTACCAACATGAGGGTTTGTGACTACTTGAACTAGTGCTAGATGTGTAAGTTGATTGCACTTGTTCTTGCCATAATGATATGAGTGAAGAATGTTGCGGAGTCACCCTCAAGAACTCTCTAGTTCTTCTTCTTCGGGATCCACATCATCTTGATGGGAATCCTTGGAGTTGTAGTTGTACTTGATGAAGTAGAACTTGACGTAGTCTTGGAAACCCACTTGAATTAGGCTTTAGGTGCTTCTTCAAATGCATCAATCTCTTCTGGAAGCTTGTCCTTGCCTTTGTTCTTGTGGTCTTGTGGTGGAAGATCATCTTGCGCTTGTGTTCCTTTGAAGGAAGTAGGATCATACTTCTCTCGTTGAGGAACGAACTTCGTCTTGGGGTATTGATATTCTTCCCACTCAACTCCATTGGCATTGAACTTTCGTTCAAAACCAACACCTTGATTCTTGCGGTGCCTTCCTTGCTTGCGTACAATTTCCTCGAATTTCTTACTCCCGGCAAGGCTCTTGTAAACACCTTTCTCTATAATTCCCTTCAATAACATATTTTCTTGCTCAAGTGTAACTTGGCTAAGAGAATCATTAGTGGAATCAAGAGAACTACTAGAAGCAACAATATTGGATTTGACATTATTATTGTTACTACTAGAGGAAGTATCTTTCTTGAACTTGTTACTAGACTTGACTTGAGGCATGCAAGTAGATAAGAGTAAACGCTTGGCAATGTAAGAAGAACTTTTCTTACGGAGATCATCATTGATTGCTTTTAAGAACTCATGCTCTTTCTCAAGATTGAGCTTTTCAAAGCGTAACTTCTCATGAGCCCTTAAAAGTTCTCGATGATCTTCGAAGATAGTTTCATGAGCCAACTTAAGAGTGTTTAGTTCTTTAGTTAGAAGCTCAATCTTCTCCTTATCATTGTCATTCGTTTTATCTTGATTAGCATGATTAATTGACGTTTCATCATAGTACTCATCACTAGAGTTGTCAACAAGTAAATCATCATCCACAAGCAAGTCATCTTCATCACTATTGAAATCAACATACTCAGGATGTGTTACCTTTGGACCTTTGGCCATGAAGCATCTTCCAATTCCTTCATTTGGTGAATCAAATATGTCATAGGAGTTGGTTGACACAAGTGCTAGACCGGCAACACCTTCGTCTTGAGTATATTCAGAGTCGCAGTGATAGCTTCTCTCGGAGTGATTGTCGGAGTCGGAGCCGGATACCCATTCACCAACATGAGCTTGATGTCTTCGTTTTGTGTAGCTCCTTGGTGACTTCTCCTTCCTTTCCGAATCCTTGCTTCTCCGTGAGGGTCTTCGTTCATAACGATCGTCTCTACTCCTCCTCTCTCTTGGTGGTGATTCTTCTCTTTTGCTTCTTCTTCTTGGAGAATCTTCTCTTCTTTTGTAGGGTGCCATACACTCATTGGAATAGTGTCCGGGTCTCCCACAATTGTAGCAGTTTCGCTCTCGACTAGAAGATCTTTTGTCATTGTAAGACCTTGACTTGGAGCTTCTTTCTTTGCTTCTACTCTTGTAGAATTTGTTGAAGTTCTTCACCATTAAGCTCAATTCTTCATTGAAGGTTTGTTTCTCACTTGA
Source organism: Triticum aestivum (assembly GCF_018294505.1). NCBI lineage: Eukaryota > Viridiplantae > Streptophyta > Magnoliopsida > Poales > Poaceae > Triticum > Triticum aestivum. Next base: position 16,633,369 of record NC_057798.1, on the reverse strand, counting down.
TGATGTGGGGGCTTCACTTGAGGCTTTGTAAGCACCACTTGACTTGTTGTGAAGTTCCTCCTTATCCTTGAGTGACATCTCATGAGCAACAATTCTTCCAATGACTTCCGTTGGCTTGAGATCTTTGTAGTTTGGCATCATTTGGATCAATGTGCACACGGTATCATACTTTCCATCCAATGCTCTTAGGATCTTCTTGATCATGAATTTGCCGGTCATCTCTTCACTCCCTAAGCCGGCAATCTTATTTGTGATAAGTGCAAGCCTCGAGTACATTTCAGCGACACCTTCACCATCCTTCATTTTGAACTTGTCAAGCTGACTTTGGAGCACATCCAACTTGGATTCCTTGGCGGATTCGGTAGCTTCATGCATATCAATCAAAGTATCCCAAATTTCCTTTGCATTCTCAAGACGGCTGATTTTGTTGAATTCTTCGGGGCACAATCCGTTCACGATGATATCACAAGCTTGAGCGTTGTATTGCAGCATCTTCAATTCTTCCGCATTAGCTTCACGGTTCGGCTCTCTCCCATCAAAGAATTCACCTTGCAAGCCAATACAAATAATTGCCCAAACGGCGGGGTTATGTCCAAGAATATGCATTTTCATCTTATGCTTCCAACTAGCAAAATTAGTACCATCAAAGTAAGGACCTCTACGGTGATAATTTCCCTCGCTAGACGCCATACTCTTCTAGGTTGTGAAACCAAAGCTATGACCACCAAAGCTATGGAAATCAAAGCAAATGGAGACCAAAGCTCTGATACCACCTGTAGGACCTTGAAGTATGTTTAGAGAGGGGTGATTAGACTACTTGACCAATTAAAAACTTAACCTTTTCCCAATTTTAGAGTTTGGCAGATTTTAGCTATCTTAGGACAAGTCAAGCAATCATCACACAATTCAAGCAAGCATGCAAAGAGTATATAGGCAGCGGAAATTAAAGCATGCAACTTGCAAGAAAGTAAAGGGAAGGGTTTGGAGGATTCAAACGCAATTGGAGACATGGATGTTTTTGGCATGGTTCCGATAGGTGGTGCTATCGTACATCCACGTTGATGGAGACTTCAACCCACGAAGGGTAACGGTTGCGCGAGTCCACGGAGGGCTCCACCCACGAAGGGTCCACGAAGAAGCAACCTTGTCTATCCCACCATGGCCATCGCCCACGAAGGACTTGCCTCACTAGCGGTAGATCTTCACGAAGTAGGCGATCTCCTTGCCCTTACAAACTCCTTGGTTCAACTCCACAATCTTGTCGGAGGCTCCCAAGTGACACCTAGCCAATCTAGGAGACAGCACTCTCCAAGAAGTAACAAATGGTGCGTTGATGATGAACTCCTTGCTCTTCTGCTTCAAATGATAGTCTCCCCAACACTCAACTCTCTCTCTCATAGGATTTGGATCTGGTGGAAAGAGGATTTGAGTGGAAAGCAACTTTGGGAAGGCTAGAGATCAAGATTCATATGGTAGGAATGGAATATCTTGGACTCAACACATGAGTAGGTGGTTCTCTCTCAGAAATGGTAAGTTGGAAGTGTAGGTTTAGTCTGATGTCTCTCTCCACGAATGAAGAGGGGGTGGAGGGGTATATATAGCCTGCACACAAAATCTAACCATTACACACAATTTATCAAACTTGGTGGGACCGATTCAACAGACTCGGTCGGACCGATTTAATAAACCTAGTGACCGTTAGTGATTTTCGGTCGGACTGACATGCAACTCGATGAGGCCGATTCGGTTAGGGTTAGGGCAAAACGTAATCTCGGTAAGACCGATTACACAAACTTGGTGAGACCGATTTTGGTAATAAGCTTTCCAGAGAGTTGGTCAGGTAAACTCGATGGGACCGATTTGCTCTTTTCGGTGAGACTGAAATGTTACAAAAGGGAAACAGAGAGTTTACATTGCAATCTCGATGGGACCGATCGCTCACTTCGGATAGACCGAAACGTTAGGAAGGGAAATAGAGAGATTACAATCCCATCTCGGTGAAACCGGGATCCCTATCGGTAAGACCGATTTGCCTAGGGTTTGTGGCAGTGTCTATGACTTTCAAACTCTGTGGCGCCGGATAGGAAGAATCGGTGTGACCGATTTTGGCTTTAGATTTAGGTTATTCGTGGATGTGAGAAAGTAGTTGAGGGATTTGGAGCATATCACTAAGCACTTGAAGCAAGAGGCTCATTAAGCAACACCTCATCCCTTCTTGATAGTATTGGCTTTTCCTATAGACTCAATGTGATCTTGGATCACTAAAATATAAAATGAAGAGTCTTGAGCTTTTGAGCTTGAGCCAATCCTTTGTCCTTAGTATTTTGAGGGATCCACTTTCATCATCCATGCCATGCCATTCATTGAGCTTTCCTGAAATAATAGTCTTGGAATAGCATTAGCTCAATGAGCTATATGTTGTTATGAATTACCAAAACCACCTAGGGATAATTGCACTTTCACAACACAATAAGCCCCTATCTTTCTCAGTGTCCGGTTGAAACTCCATAACCACAAGTATTGCGTGAGTGTTAGAAATTGTAGGAGACTACATGATAGTTGAGTATGTGGACTTGCTGAAAAGCTCTATTCTTGACTCTTTCTGATGTTATGATAAATTACAATTGCTTCAATGACTGAGATTATAGTTTATTAGTTCCCAATGAAGTTTCTGAACCATACTTGACACTGTGAATTGATTGTCACTTGAGCATAAGAATTTATATGATAAAATCTATATTTGTTGCTGTTATAAGAATGATCATGATGCCCTCATGTCCGTATTTTATTTTTATCGACACCTCTATCATTAAACATGTGGACATATTTTTTGATATCGGCTTCCACTTGAGGACAAGCGAGGTCTAAGCTTGGGGGAGTTGATACATCCATTTTGCATCATGCTTTTATATTAATATTTATTGCATTATGGGCTGTTATTACACATTATATCTTAATACTTATGGCTATTCTCTCTTATTTTACAAGGTTTACCATGAAGAGGGGGAATGCCGGCAGCTGGAATTCTGGCTGGAAAAGGAGCAAACATTGGAAACCTATTATGCACTGCTCCAAAAATCCTGAAACTCCACGAAACTTATTTTTGAAATTAATAAGAATTATTGAGCGAAAGAAACACCAGAGAGGGACCACACCCTAGCCAGGAGAGTGGGGTCGCGCCCACCCCTACTGGGCGCGCCCCCTGTCTCCTGGGCCCCCTGGTGGCCCTCCAGTGTCCATCTTCTGTTATATGAAGGATTTTACCCTGGAAATAATCGTGGGCAAGCTTACGGGACGAAACTCCGCCGCCACGAGGCGGAACCTTGGCGGAACCAATCTAGAGCTCCGGCAGAGCTGTTCTGCCAGGGGAACTTCCCTCCGGGAGGGGGAAATCATCACCTCGTCATCACAAACGATCCTCTTATCGGGAGGGGGTCAATCTCCATCAACATATTCACCAACACCATCTCCTCTCAAAACCATAGTTCATCTCTTGTATCCAATCTTGTATCAAAACCACAAATTGGTACGTGTGGGTTGCTAGTAGTGTTGATTAGTCCTTGTAGTTGATGCTAATTGGTTTACTTGGTGGAAGATCATATGTTCAGATCCTTAATGCATATTATTACTCCTCTGATTATGAATATGAATATGCTTTGTGAGTAGTTACGTTTGTTCCTGAGGACATGGGTGAAGTCTTGCTATTAGTAGTCATGTGAATTTGGTATTCGTTTGATATTTTGATGAGATGTATGTTGTCTTTCCTCTAGTGGTGTTATATGAACGTCGACTACATGACACTTCACCATTATTTGGGCCAAGAGGAAGGCATTGGGAAGTAATAATTAGATGATGGGTTGCTAGAGTGACAGAAGCTTAAACCCTAGTTTATGTGTTGCTTCGTAAGGGGCTGATTTGGATCCATATATCTAATGTTGTGGTTAGGTTTACCTTAATACTTCTTTTGTAGTTGAGAAGGCTTGCAATAGGGGTTAATCATAAGTGGGATGCTTGTCCAAGTAAGGGCAGTACCCAAGCACCAGTCCACCCACATATCAAATTAACAAAGTACCAAACGCGAATCATATGAGCGTGATGAAAACTAGCTTGACGATAATTCCCATGTGTCCTCGGGAGCTCTTTTCTCATTATAAGAAATTGTCCAGGCTTGTCCTTTGCTACAAAAAGGATTGGGCCATCTTGCTGCACTTTATTTACTTTATTTACTTTTTACTCGTTACAATTTATCTTATCACAAAACTATCTGTTACCTACAATTTCAGTGCTTGCAGAGAAAACCTTACTGAAAACCGCTTGCTATTTCCTTCTGCTCCTCGTTGGGTTCGACACTCTTACTTATTGAAAGGACTATGATAGATCCGCTACACTTGTGGGTCATCAATACACCACGCGAGTTGATAGTTTTGAGGAAAAGACTCGACAGACCGATAGTCAACCCGTGATGAATAATAATGATCTAATTTAGTTTGTAGTACATATATTGAATTGTACAAGTTTAATCTTTGAATTATGAACATAGGAAATGTCTGACGACGACGATAGGCTCCCGGAGTGCGACTGGTGCGGCGATGACCGAGGTCTGTGTGACATATCTGACCTGGTAGAAGGTTAGCGCTTCAGTATTAAGCTCCAGGAAACCTTCGATGTTGAAACGGTATATAATGACGACACGTGTTTTTTTCATAATTAAGCACGACTTCTGCTTCTTCAATGTGTAATTTTTGTCTTTTACAATTCGACTAACTTATCCCATGCCATGCAAGATGTTATGTCTTGGAGAGGATGGATTTTGAAGATCATGAAAGTATGGAAACAAATATAGTTCAGCTAAGGACCTATCATGGTTATGATTTTTCTGTAAAATCTATATAATTCTAAGAGCGTTTCCCATATTGCTTGCCCGAATTGGGAAGCCTTTGCAAGACGTATGATTTTCATAAGGGTATGCTTGTCACCTCGGATCTTGGTGATCCTGACAGCGACGAAGAAAATATGGACATTTGAGGTCCTTATTGATACGCTTCCAATTCTACCGCTATGTGAGTTTCTTAGAAATATTTATTAAGTAATTTATATTGTTTATTTCAAAATAGTTGACAGCTTATTTCCATTGATAGCATATTTTCATTCTTCAAAAAATGTACGGAAGATGGTAGACATAACCTACTACATGGATGGCGCAAAATTAACTTATCAGGAGAAAGATCATCTTATCTCATTTATTGTTGATGTTGAGAAATACAATATCAATTATCAAACTCCTGCACATTATGGTCAATACATGCCACTAGTGCACGTGCTGACCTACGGTAACATCCATGGAGATGGCATGGTAAGATTTTTTATGATTACGACATACGTGCATATTTTGCATATATTCTTCTAAAGCTAAACTACATTGCTAACTATGATGTTGTTATTATATTTTTCAACAGAAAATCCAGAAGGATTGTGTGCCTGATCTAATGTTTCCGAAAGGTCGCCTTGGTGTTATGAGCATACGGCCAGGTCATCCTAGGCTTCACTGCTATTCATACCGGATTTCTAAAACCGATGAAGACATGACAAGAAAATATTGGAAAAAATGTATGGACAATCGTAGGGAGCTATTTGGAACCAACATTGTGAGAAGCGCGAGAATTGGAGATGGGATAATCTCCATTCTCCATAATGGAGAGTCAGAGCCTATCTTGTTTTATGTAATTTTACCTTAGAGAGGGTAGTTAGGTCCTAGCTAATAATCATGATCATGTGCTAAGAACAATTAAATAGGGTTAGTTAGATGACTATGATGATGATGAGTATGACTTGTTATTATGATAATGAGTAGAAGTTGTATGATCATGATGAGTAGGACTTGTTATTATGATACCAATGATGAGTTATTTATTATGATGATGATGCATGATGCTAAGTTGTTATATGAGCATGATGAGTTATTATACTATATATCAGTGGGTGAAATGAGCATGGATTAGACTCCAGTGGAGGCAACATGTGGTGCACATCGAAAGTACTACTAATCCGAACTAGATCAAGTTTGGATTAGTAGTACTTTCGACATGCACCACATGTTGCCTCCACTTGAATCTAATCCATGTTCACTTCACCCACTGTTATATATATATATATATATATATATCATAAAATCATATTATGAAAGTACTATATATAAAATCTATACAAATACAGCGACAATAAGCTGCATTTTCAAACATATAGGAAAATTAAGCAGTAGCGCTTTTCAGAAGAAACGCTACTTCTACTTACTATTATTAGTACCGCTTTTCCCTAACAAGCGCTACTGCTAACTAGGTATAGAAGTAGCGCTGGAAAACCAGTGCTACTGCTACCAGTTAGTTGTAGCGCCTTAGTGGTAGCGCTTGTACAAGCACTACTGATAGCTATAAAACAAGCGCTACAAAAGGGTTATCCCTAGTAGTGACTCGACAAACTGAAAATCAACCTGTGATGAATAATAATGATTTAATTTAATTTTTGTAGTACATACATTGAATTTTAGAAGTTTAATCATTGAAATGTCTGACAACGCGATAGGATCCCGGAGTGCGACTACAGCAGCGACGACCGGGGTCTGTGCGACATGCCTCCACCTGGTAGATGGTCGGCGCTTCAGTGTTAAGTTCAACGAGACCTTTGATGTTGAAACGGTACGCAATGACGAAAAGTCTTTTTTCGTAATTAAGCATGACTTCTGCTTCTTCAACGTGAAATTTTCGTCTTTTACAATTTGACTAGTGCATCCCCTGTCATGCAAGACGTTATGTCTTGGAAAAGCTGGATTTTGAGGATCATGAGAATTTGGAGACAAAGAGAGTTAACCTCAGGACCCATCATGGTTATACTTTTCCTGTAAAGCTATACAATGCGGTGACCAACTCCCATTTTGGTTGCTCGAATTGGGAAACACTATGCAAGGCGTATGATTTTCTGATGACCCACAAGTATATGGGGTCAATTGTAGCCTTTTCTATAAATAAGAGTGTAGAACCCAACGAGGAGCAGAAGGAAATGACAAGTGGTTTTCAGCAAGGTATTGTCTGCAACTTCTAAAATTGTAAGTAGCGGAGTAGTTTGATAGCAAGATAATTTATAACGAGCAAGTAACGATAGTAGTAACAAAAGTGCAGGAAGGTAGCCCAATCCTTTTGAGGTAAAGGACAGGCCAAAACGGTTTCATATGATAAGCAAAGTGTTCTTGAGGGTACACGGGAATTTCACCTAGTCACTTTCATCATGTTGGCTTAATTCGTGTTCGTTACTTTGATAATTTGATATGTGGTTGGACTGGTGCTAAGGTGTTGTTCTTACTTGAACAAACCTCCTACTTAAGATTAACTCTCTCGCAAGCATCCACAACTATGAGAAAAGTATTAAGAATAAATTCTAACCATAGCATTAAACTTTTGGATCCAATCGGTCCCTTACGGAATAACGCATAAACTGGGGTTTAAGCTTCTGCCACTCTCGCAACGCACCATCTAATAACTACTCCACAATGCATTCCCTTAGGCCCAAATATGGTGAAGTGTCATGCAGTCGACGTTCACATGACACCACTAAGAGAATGACAACATACATATCATCAAAGTATCGAACACATATCAAGTTCACATGATCACTTGCAACATGATTTGTCCCGTGACCTCAAGAATGAAAGTAACTACTCGCAGGTGATAAACATACTCAAGATCAGAGGAATATTAAATAGCATAATGGATCTGAACATATAATCTTCCACCAAATAAAACATATAGTAATCAACTACAAGATGTAATCAACACTATAGTCACCCACAAGCACCAATCTATAGTTTTGGTACAAAGATTGAACACAAGAGATGAACTAGGGTTTGAGAGGAGTTGGTGCTGTGAAGATGTTTAGGAAGATATCCCTCCCCAAGATGGGAGAGTTGTTGGTGATGATGATGACGATGATTTCCCCCTCCGGGAGGGAAATTCTCCCGACAGAATCGCTATGCTGGAGGGCAAAAGTGCTCCTGCCCAAGTTCCGCCTCGAGGCGGCAGTGCTTCGTCCCAAATGTCCTCGTCTGATTTTTTCTAGGTCAAAATGACTTATATACCAGAAGATGGGCATTGGAGGTGGGCCGAGGAGGGCAGCACCGACCAGGGTGCGCTTGGGCCTCCTGGCATGCCCAGGTGGGCTGTGCTCACCTGGTGGCCCCCTCTACTACTTATTTGCTCTAATAATTGTTAAATATTCCATAAAAAATCCTCAGGAAGTTTCAGCTCATTTAGAGTTGTGCAGAATAGGTAGCTTGACGTAGCTTTTTCAGATCCAGATTTCCAGCTGGCGAAATTCTCCCCCTTGGTGCATACCTTGCATATTATGGGAGAAAAGGCATTCGAATTACTCCAAAAAGCATTATTATACAATAAAACAACATAAATAACAGTAGGAAAACATGATGCAAAATGGATGTATCAACTCCCCCAAGCTTAGACCTCGCTTGCCCTCAAGCGAAAACCGAAATTGAAAAACATGTCCACATGCTTAGAGAGAGAGAGAGGTGTCGATAAAAACAAAAATACGGACATAGCAACATCATGTGACTTATTATAACAGCAACAAACTTTAATATAAAACTTTGAAGTGACAATTCATCACAACATCGAAGTATAAAGCATACACTCTATTGGAAACCAACAAACTATGTTCTCAGTCAACTTTGCAACTACAATTCATCATCTTTTCAGGAAGGCTCACGTATCGGAGCCTTTAGGCAAGTCCACATACTCCACCATCATTTAGTCTTCTATGATTGCTAACACTCACCGCGTACACATGAGCGAAACGTTTCAACCAGACACATAGAAAGATAGGGGCTTATAGTTTCGCCTCCCAACGCATTCACCTCAAGGGTGATGTCAACAATAATAACTCATGCTACCCATATTCAACTGGATATATGTTCCTAGATCTTTCCTCACCACATGATGCTTGCCAAAGGAGAAAAATAAAAGCAATAGAGAGAAAAACTTTGACTATTGCATAAAAGTAAATACAAGAAAGTAAAAGATAGGCCCTTCGCAGAGGGAAGCAGTGGTTTCCATGCACTTTTTGTTTGTATGCTCAACAACTTAATGCAAGAGAACGTCACATTATATTGCCCCTTGTGATGGCAACCTTTATTATGTGGTCTGTCGCTTTTATTCTTCACCATGACAAGTTCGTACAACGCTCATCTTTCCCTTACACTATATGATCTCGCACTTTTAGAAGCAATTTTTATTGCCCTTTTTGCACTGATGACAACTTACTTTAAGGATCTTACTCAATCCACAGGTAGGTATGGTGGACTCTCAAGCAAGATAGGGTTTAAGGGTTTTGGATGCACAAATAGTATTTCTATTTGGTGCGGAGTTTTTGGCTAGCAAAGATAGGGGCAAGCACCACATGTTGAAGGATCTATGACAATATAACTTCTATGTGAATATGAACAAACATAAATCAGTAAGTTCTCTTCCTTGTCCAACGTCAACAATTTTGGCATATAATATTTTGATGGGTGCTCACAATCATAAAAGATTTCCATGATAGTATATTTATATGTGAATCTTCTCTTCCCTTATTAATTCTTTCATGAGTTGCATCATTGACCAATGCTATGTTTGTCAATCTACAATAAAACTTTCCACTTATACTTTTCCTTGTGTAATGTCAACACTTACCATAAGATTAGCATATGATATTTCTCTTTTATTTCCTTTCTTTTTATTGCAGCAAAAAAGTAAAGAAGGCAAAACTCAAACTAAACTTTATTATATATCTCGCACACGATTACAAGGATTGATCACAAAGCAAACTCATAAAAAGAAAGGATCGAACTAAACTTTTATTCATCTAATAGCAAAAGATAACCATGGATCGAACTAAGAAAGTAAAGGCAAAAGATAGTGGAGATGATACGATACCGGGGCACCTCCCCCAAGCTTGGCGAAAGCCAAGGGGAGTGCCCATACCCGATACTCAGTTTTCTTTTGGCGGTGAAGAAGGAGGTGGTGGTGATGAAGTAGTGGGTTTGTCTTTCTTCCTTAGCTTACGCTTGAGGATGGAATTCTCATCTTTCAGTTCACGGATCTCCCAATCAAGCTCCAACACCTTTTTTGCATAAATCTTGCTTATTTTCCTGCAAGAGACGAAAAGGGATAAACTAGATCTTAGGCCTCTTTGCTTTATTGGGGAGACTCGACTTCTTAAATCCAATGTGCATATCCCCATGTAGGGGCAACGAAACTTCATCCTCCTACAAGCTCGTCTCCTCATTCCCCTCGGGATCATAGTCTTCTCCTTCCTCTGAAGTCCAGCCGTATTGCTCCACATCCCCATAGACTTTGGAATTTGCGATATAATCCCCAACGTAGCTCTCACCCTCCGAGTCTTGGGACAACATGATTTCAGATCTGACAGGAAAACAGAGAGAAAAGAATACAGGGGATTTCTCCGCGATACGGAGGTCAACAGGTTTGGGAGGTATATATAGATTTTTTTTATCTTGGGGAACAAGTAGAACGGAAGAAAACAGACTCCGAAAAGTACTCGAGGTGGGCACGACCCACCTGGGCGCGCCAGGCGCCTAGCGCGCCCTGGTGTATCGTGCCCACCAGGGTCACTTTCCTGGAAGTTTCTTATTTTCCTAATATTCTAAATATTCCAAAACTGACAAAAAATATTTTTGCGGATTTTTCAAAGGCCGTTTACTTACCATATCACGTACCTCCCTTTTTTCATCATTCTGATGTGTTTCGGAAGGTTTCCTTTATGTATTATTCCGGTGTCAAAGTTTGGATAATATTGCTTTCAACATTAATGGGCGTACCTAAGATATAGTGTTTTATTCGTTGCCCATTGACAACCTTCGTGTTAGTACCTTTGGCATTCTTTATTTTGATAGCTCCAGATCGATAAATCTCCTCGATGACATAGGGTCCTTCCCATTTGGAGAGGAGTTTTCCTGCAAAGAATCTAAAATGAGAGTCGTACAAAAGAACATATTCTCCAACCTTGAAATCACGCTTTTGGATTCTTTTATCAGGCCATCTTTTAACTTTTTCTTTGAATCATTTTGCATTTTCATAAGCATGGGTTCTCCATTCATCTAATGTGCTAATATCAAATAACCTCTTTTCACCAACAAGTTTGAAATAGTAACTGAGTTCTTTAATTGCCCAAAATGCTTTGTGTTCTAACTCAAGAGGTAAATGACAAGCTTTTCCATAAACCATTTTATATGGAGAAATACCCATGGGATATTTATATATTGTTCTATAATCCCAAAGTGCATCATCTATTTACACCAATTCTTCCAGGACCTATTGACAGTCTTTTGTAAGATTAGTTTTATTTCTCTATTGCTAAGTTCAACTTGACAACTAGACTGAGGATGATAAGGTGATGCAATTCTATGGTTAACATCATACATAGCAAGCATTTTATGGAAAGCACCATCAATAAAGTGTGAACCACCATTAGTCATTAAATATCTTGGGACTCCAAACCTTGGGAAAATAACTTCCTTAAGCATTTTAATAGAGGTGTTGTGATCAGCACTACTAGTTGGAATAGCTTCTACCCACTTAGTAACATAATCAACAGCAACCAAAATATGTGTATACCCATTAGAGGAAGGAAAAACAGGTCCCATGAAATCAAATCCCCAAACATCAAATGGTTCAACAGCAAAAAAATAATTCATAGGCATTTCTTGACGCTTAGTGATATTAACTATTCTTTGGCATTCATCACAAGACGAGACAAACTTACAGGCATCCTTGAAGAGAGTAGGCCAATAAAAACAAGATCGCAATACCTTATGAGTGGTTCTGTCTCCCGCGTGATGTCCTCCATAAGCTTCAGAGTGACATTTCCATAGGATTTGTTCCTGTTCATGCTTAGGTACACAACGTCTAATAATACCATCTACTCCTTCTTTATAAATATGTGGGTCATCCCAAAAGTAATGTCTTAAGTCATAGAAGAATTTTTTTTCTTTTGTTGGTATGAGAAGCTAGGTGGTATGCATTTAGCAAAAATATAATTAGCATAGTAAGCATACCAACGTGTGCCATGAGAAACATTTATTGCAGCTAGTTTTTCATCATGAAAGCTATCATTAATAGGTTGTGGGTCATCAAGAATGTTTCAAGCCTAGACAAGTTATCAGCTACGGGGTTCTCTGCTGCTTTCCTATCAGTGATATGCAAATCAAATTCTTGTAGCAGAAGAACCCACCTAATGAGTCTAGGTTTAGAAACTTTCTTTTTCATAAGATATTTTATAGCAGCATGATCGGTTTGAACAATTACTTTAGAGTGAACAATGTAAGATCTGAATTTATCACAAGCAAACACCACTGCTAAGAATTCTTTTTCAATAGTAGCATAGTTTCGTTGAGCACTTTCTAGAGTTTTACTAGAATAATGAATAACATTCAGTATCTTATCGACTCTTTGTCCTAGATAAGCACCAACAGCATAATCGCTAGCATCACACATAACCTCAAAAGGCAAGTTCCAATCAGGTGGTTGAACAACAGGTGCAGTAATTAAGGCTTTCTTTAATGTTTCAAAGGCTTCCATACAATCATCATCAAACACAAAGGGAATATCCTTTTGCAAAAGATTCGTAAGAGGTCCAGAAATTTTAGAAAAGTCTTTGATAAACCTCCTATAGAAACCATCATGACCAAGGAAACTACGAATACCTTTGATATCTTTAGGACATGGCATTTTCTCGATTACATCAACCATGGGTTTGTCCACCTCAATGCCTCTTTTAGAAATTTTATGGCCCAAGACAATACCTTCGTTCACCATAAAGTGCCACTTCTCAAAATTCAAGACAAGATTTGTTTGTTCACATCTCTGCAAGACTAGATCAAGATTGCTTAAACAATCATCAAAAGACTTCCCATAAACAGAAAAGTCATCCATGAAAACCTCAACAACCTTTTCACAAAAATTAGAGAATATAGCAGTCATACATCTTTGAAAGGTAGCAGGTGCATTACATAATGCATACGTCTATAAGCAAATATTCAAAAAGGAAACGTAAAAGTGGTCTTTTCTTGATCAGGTTGTAAAACAGGTAGTTGTGAAAAAACAAAATATCCATCAAGGAAGAAAAAATGTATGTGCTTGGATAATATTTCTAACATTTGATCAATAAAAGGCAGAGGGTAATGATCTTTTCTAGTTGCTTTATTTAATTTTCTATAATCAATTACCATCTTATAGCATGTGACAATTGTTTGTGCAATGAGCTCATTCTTATCATTAGGAACAACAGTAATACCTCCCTTCTTAGGGACACAATGAAAAACACTTACCCATCTACTATCAGCTATAGGATAGATTGTACCTGCTTCCAAAAGTTTCAATATTTTTCATTCTTACCACTTCTTTCATCTTCATATTTAACCGACGTTGGTGATCAACAACGGTTTTAGCATCAGGTTCCATATTAATCGTGTCCTGACATAGAGTGGGACTAATGCCCTTAAGAACATCAAGAGTATATCCAATAGCACACATGTGCTTCCCTAGAACTTTCAATAGTCTTTCTTCTTCATGTTCTGAAAGGTTAGCACTAATAATAACAAGATATATCTTTTTTCTCATCAAGATAAGCATACTTCAAAGTGTGTGGCAATTGTTTTAATTCAAACACAGGATCACCTTTAGGTGGAGGAGGACCTCCTATAGTTTCAATAGGCAAATTGTGTTTAAGTAGAGGTTGTTGTTCGAAAAAGATTCTATCTATTTCATTTCTTTCACGCATATGCAAATCATTTTCATGGTCTAGCAAATATTGTTCCAAAGGATCAGTAGGAGGCACAACAATAGAAGCAAAACCAATAGTTTCATCCTTACTAGGAAAATCTTTCTTATGAGGTTGTCTAGTAAACTTGGAAAAATTAAATTCATGAGATTCATCACCAAAGCTAACACCGACAGTTTGTTTCTCACAATCTATTTTGGCATTGACGGTGTTCAATAAAGGTCAACCAAAAATAATGGGACAAAAGTCATCTTGTGGGGAGCTAAGAACAAGAAAATCAGTAGGACATTTTATTTTCCCACACAAGACTTCAACATATCTTAGAATCCTAATTGGTGATATCGTTTCTCTATTGGCAAGTTTAATAGTGGCATCTATGCCTTCTATTTCAGCAGATGCTATTTCATCTTTAATTTCTTAATATAAGGAGAAAGGAATAGCACTCACACTAGCACCTAGGTCACATAACCCGTGATAACAGTGATGTCCCTATCTTAACCGAGACAATAGGCATGCCAACAACTGGTCTATGTTTAACTTTTCCTTCAGGTTTGGCAATTCTAGAAGCTTCACCACAGAAGTAAATAACATGCCCATAAATATTATCAACTAAGAGATCTTTAACCATAGGAACACTAGGTTCAACTCTAATTTGTTCACAAGGTTTGGGTGTTCTAACATAACTTTTGTTAACCATAGTTGAAGCTTCAGCATGTTCCCTCATCCTAACAGGGAAAGGTGGTTTTTCAATATAAGCAGTGGGAACAACTGGATCAACGTTGTAAATGATAGTCTCTTCTTTAGCTTTTACAGGTTCTTTAATTTCCTCTTTAATTGGTGGGTGATATTTAAACCACTTCTCCTTAGGGAGATAAACATGAGTAGCAAAAGATTAACAAAAGGAACCTACTATCTCAGAGTCAAGTCATATTTAGTGCTAAACGTTTGAAAAGCATCGGTATTCACAAAAGATTTAACACAATCAAACTTAGGTTCAATACCTAACTCTTTACCTTCATCGAGTTCCCAATCTTCAGAGTTGTGTTTAATTCTTTCTAAAATATTCCACCGGAATTCAATAGTCTTCTTCATAAAAGAACTAGTACAAGAAATATCAAGCATGGTTTGATCATTACGAGAAAGGCGAGTATAAAAATTCTGAATAATAATCTCTCTTGAGAGCTCATGATTGGGGCATGAATATAACATTGACTTAAGCCTCCCCAGAGCTAGAGCAATACTTTCTTCTTCACAAGGCCAAAAATTATATATATAGTTCTGATCACGATGAACTAGATGCATAGGATAATTTTTTTGATGAAATTCCAATTTCAAACGGTTCCAGTTCCAAGATCCAATATCATCGCAGAGCCTATACCATGTCAATGCTTTTCCCTTCAAAGATAAAGGGAAAACCTTCTTCTTAGTTTGATCTCCGGGAAAACCTGCAAGCTTAAACAATCAACAAATTTCATCCACATATATCAAGTGCATATCAGGATGTTCGGTTCCATCTCCTGCATAAGGTTTAGCTAGCAGTTGTTATAACATACTGATACGTCTCCAACATATCTATAATTTTTGATTTTTCCATGCTATTATATTATCCATCTTGGATGTTTTATATGCTATTTTATATGATTTTTGGGACCTATTAACCTAGAGCCCAATGCCAGTTTATGTTTTTTCCTTGTTTTTGAGTTCTACAAAAAAGGAATACCAAATGGAGTGCAATTGACCTGCCAATTTACAGGAATTTTTTATGGACCAGAAGAAGCCCCCGAAGCAAAAGAGTTGGGCTATAAGAGTCCCGAGTCATCCACGAGGGTGAAGGGCGCGCCCTACCCCCTGGGCGTGCCCCCTACCTCGTGGGTGACTCAGGGACCCCCCCTGACGTGAAACCGTGGCCAAAAATTCCTATAAATACAGAAACCCCCAAAAAGATTGGTAGTTTCGCCGCCGCAAGCCTCTGTAGCCACGAAAAACAAATTGGGGCCCTCTTCCGGCACGCTTCCAGAGGGGGGAACCATCACTAGTGGCCATCTTCATCATTCCGGCACTCTCCATGACGAGGAGGGAGTAGTTCACCCTCGGGGCTGAGGGTATATGTACTAGTAGCTATGTGTTTGATCTCTCTCTCTCTCTCTCTCTCTCTCTCTCTCTCTCGTGTTCTTGATATGGCACGATCTTGATGTACCGCGAGCTTAGCTATTATATTTGGATCTTATGATGTTTCTCCCCGTCTACCTTCTTGTAATGGATTGAGTTTTCCCTTTGAAGTTATCTTATCGGATTGAGTCTTTAAGGATTTGAGAACTCTTGATGTATGTCTTGCATGTGCTTATCTGTGGTGACAATGGGATATTCACGTGATCCACTTGACGTATGTTTTGATGATCAACTTGCGGGTTCCGTGACCTTGCAAACTTATGCATAGGGGTTGGCACACGTTTTTGTCTTGACTCTCCGGTAGAAACTTTGGGGCACTCTATGAAGTAGTTTGTGTTGGTTTGAATAGATGAATCTGAGATTGTGTGATGCATATCGTATAATCATATGCACAGATACTTGTGGTGACATTGGGGTATCTAGGTAACATTAGGGTTTTGGTTGATGTGTGTCTTAAGGTGTTATTTTACTATGAACTCTAGGGCTGTTTGTGACACTTATAGGAATATCCCAATGGATTGATCGTAAAGAATAACTTTGAGGTGGTTTCGTACCCTACAATAATCTCTTTGTTTGTTCTCCGCTATTAGTGACTTTGGAGTGACTCTTTGTTGCACGTTGAGGGATTTTCATATGATCCAATTATGTTATTATTGTTGAGAGAACTTCACTAGTGAAAGTATGAACCCTATGCCTTGTTTCGAAGCATTGCAATACCATTTTTGTTCACTTTTGTTACTTACTACCTTGCTGTTTTTATATTTTCAGATTACGAAAACCTATATCTATCATCCATATTGCACTTGTATCACCATCTCTTCACCGAACTAGTGCACCTATACAATTTACCATTGTATTGGGTGTGTTGGGGACACAAGAGACTCTTTGTTATTTGGTTGCAGGGTTGTTTGAGAGAGACCATCTTCATCCTATGCCTCCCACGGATTGATAAACCTTAGGTCATCCACTTGAGGGAAATTTGCTACTGTCCTACAAACCTCTGCACTTGGAGGCCCAACAACGTCTACAAGAAGAAGGTTCCATAGTAGATATCAAGCTCTTTTCTGGCGCCGTTGCCGGGGAGATCTATGCCAAGTCAAGCCATACCAAGTACCCATCATAAACTCTTCTCCATTGCATTACATTATTCATCATTCGCCTCTTGTTTTCCTCTCCCCCACTTCTAAAACAATTTTTGAAAACCTTTGCCTTTTCTTCGCCCCTCTTCCATTCGTCTCTTTTCACTTGCTTCTTGTGTGCTTGTGTGTTGGTGTGCCTATTTGCTTTGATGGCTCAGCAAAAAAGCGTTGATCCTCACCTTAGGAGGTTGGAAGAAAATGAAAACAATGTTAGAAGCTTTATGTCTTTACAATTTGAGCATAATAATTTCTTCAGAAACGAGCTTAAAGAAAAAAGTTTTATGGAGTATATGAATAAAGAGCTCGATGATATGTCTAAAGAATTTTATGGTTTGAAATCTCAGTTTGCTCATCTTGAAAATTTAGTTGGCCAAATTCTAATAAACAAGCCACCTTAGTTAATAAGATGGCCGCTAAACCTGAGGCTCTAAATAATAGATGAAGATCTAAAAGTGATTGATGTGACTCCTATTAAATCTTTGTTTTCCAATATGAATCTTGATAAAGATGGGACTGGAGATGAGCCAACTTTAGTTAAAAGGCGTCCCAATGAATCGGAGTTTTTAGATCTAGATAGAAAAATTGATAAAAGTGGGATTGAGGAGGTCAAAACTTAAAGTAGCAGTGAACCCACTATTTGGGATTTCAAGGAATTTAATTATGATAATTGTTCTTTAATAGATTGTATTTCCTTGTTGCAATCTGTGTTAAACTCTCCTCATTCTTATAGTCAAAACAAAGCTTTTACTAAACATATTGTTGATGCTATGACAGAATCTTTCGAAGAAAAGCTTGAAATAAAAGTTTCTATCCCTAGAAAACTTTATGATGATTGGGAACCTACTATTAAGATTAAGATTAAAGATTATGAATGTTATGCTTTGTGTGATTTGGGTGCTAGTGTTTCCATGATTCCAGAAAATTTGTGTGATGGGCTAGGTTTCCGTGAATTTGATGATTGTTCTTTAAATTTGCATCTTGCGGATTCCACCATTAAGAAACCTATGGGAAGAATTAATGATGTTCTTATTGTTGCAAATAGGAATTATGTGCCTGTAGATTTCATTATTCTTGATGTGGATTGCAATCATACATGTCCTATTATTCATGGTAGACCTTTTCTTAGAACGATTGGTGCAATTATTGATATGAAAGAAGGAAACATTATATTCCAATTTCCACTAAGGAAAGGCATGGCACATTTTACTAGGAATAAAATTAAATTGCCTTATTAATATATTATGGTAGCCACTTATGGATTGCATACCAAAGATGGCAATACTCATGTTTTCCTAATTTGGATGGATTTTTAGAGTTACAGAAGTATTAGAGAGTTACAGATTACTACAGACTGTTCTGTTTTTGACAGATTCTGTTTTTCGCATGTTGTTTGCTTATTTTGATGAATCTATGAGTAGTATCATGGGGTATGAACCATGGAGAAGTTGGAATACAATAGATATTACACCAATATAAATAAAGAATGATTTCACAACAGTAACTTAAAGTGGTGATTTATTTTCTTATACTAACGGAGCTCATGAGATTTTCTGTCGAGTTTTGTGTTGTGCAGTTTTCAAGTTTTGGGTAAGGATATGATGGACTTTGGAGTAAGGAGTGGCAAGAGCCTAAGCTTGGGGATGCCCAAGGCACCGCAAGGTAAAATTCAAGGACAACCAAAAGGCTAAGCTTGGTGATGCCCCGAAAGGCATCCCCTCTTTCGTCTTCGTCTATCGATAACTTTACTTGAGGCTATATTTTTATTCACCACATGACATGTGTTTTGCTTGGAACATCTTGTATGATTTGATTCTTTAATTTTTAGTTTACCACAATCATCCTTGTTTTACACACCTTTTGGGAGAGACACGCATGAATCGCGATTTATTAGAATACTCTATGTGCTTCACTTATATCTTTTGAGCTAGACAATATTGTTCTAGTGCTTCACTTATATCTTTTAGAGCACGGCGGTGGTTTTATTTTATAGAAATTGTTGAACTCTCATGATTCACTTATATTATTTTGAGAGTCTTTTAGAACAGCATGGTAATTTTCTTAGGTTATAAAATTAGTCCTAATATGATGGGCATCCAAGATGGATATAATAAAAGTCTCATTTGAAGTGCATTGAATACTATGAGAAGTTTGATTCTTTATGATTGTTTTGAGATATTAAGATGGTGATATTAGAGTTATGCTAGTAGAGTAGTTGTGAATTTGAGAGATACTTGTGTTAGAGTTTGTGATTCCCGTAGCATGAACGTATGGTGAACCGTTATGTGATGAAGTTGGAGCATGATTTATTTATTGATTGTCTTCCTTATGAGTGCGGTCGGGGACGAGTGATGGTCTTTTCCAACCAATCTATCCCCCTAGGAGCATGTAGGTAGTGCTTGGTTTTGATGACATGTAGATTTTTCAATAAGTACGTGAGTTTTTTATGACTAATGTTGAGTCCATAGATTATACGCACTCTCATCCTTCCACCATTGCTAGCCTCTCTAGTACCGCGCAACTTTCGCTGGTACCATACACCCACCATTACCTTCCTCAAAACAGCCAACATACCTACCTATTATGGCATTTCCGTAGCCATTTCGAGATATATTGTCATGCAACTTTGCACCGTTCTGCTTATTATGACACGCTTCATCATTGTCATATTGCTTTGCATGATCATGTAGTTGACATCGTATTTGTGGCAAAGCCACCGTTCATAATTCTTTCATACATGTCACTCTTGAATCATTGCACATCCCGGTACACCATCGGAGGCATTCACATAGAGTCATATTTTGTTCTAAGTATTGAGTTGTAATTCTTGAGTAGTAAGTAAATAAAAGTGTGATGATCTTCATTATTAGAGCTTTGTCCCATGTGAGGAAAGGATCATGGAGACTATGATTCCCCCAAGTTGGGATGAGACTCTGGACAAAAAATAAAATAAATTAAATTGAAAAAAAGAGGCCATAAAAAAGAAGGCCTAAATAAAAAATGAGAGAAAAAGAGAGAAGGGGCAATGCTACTATCCTTCTACCACACTTGTGCTTCAAAGTAGCACCATGATCTTCATGATAGAGAGTCCCCTATGTTGTCACGTTCATATACTAGTGGGAATTTTTCATTATAGAACTTGGCTTGTATATTCCAACGATGGCCTTCCTCAAATGCCCTAGGTCTTCATGAGCAAGCAAGTTGGATGCACACCCACTTAGTTTCTTTTTATGAGCTTTCATACACTTATAGCTCTAGTGCATCCGTTGCATGGCAATCCCTACCCAATCACACTGATATCTATTGATGGGCATCTCCATAGCCCGTTGATATGCCTAGTTGATGTGAGACTATCTTCCTCCTTTTTTGTCATCTCAACAACCACCATTCTATTCCACCTATAGTGCTATGTCCATGGCTCACGCTCATGTATTGCGTGAAAGTTGAAAAAGTTTGAGAATACTAAAGTATGAAACAATTGGTTGGCTGGAACCAGGGTTGTGCATGATCTAAATATTTTGTGTGATGAAGATAGAGCATAGCCAGACTATATAATTTTGTAGTGATGGCTTTCTTTGGCCATGTTATTTTGAGAAGACATGATTGCTTTGTTAGTATGCTTGAAGTATTACCGTTTTTATGTCAATATTAAACTTTTGTTTTGAATCTTATGGGTCTGAATATTCTTACCATAGTAGAGACACTATTAGAAAAACACCTATTAGTCCCGGTTTGTAAGGGCCTTTAGTCCCGGTTCATGAACCGGGACTAATGGGTCGTTACTAATACCTCCCCCCTTTAGTCCCGGTTCTAACACAAACTGGGACAGATGGTCCTCCACATGGCCGGTGCGCCGAGCCCAGGCAAGGGGGCCTTTGGTCCCGGTTGGTGGCACCAACCGGGACCAAAAGGCATCCACGCGTCAGCATTCCAGTGGCTGTGGTTTTTGTTTTTTTTTGAAAGGGGGGGGGGTTGGGGGTTTTGGGGGTTAATTTAGGTGTTTCATATATTGTGTTAGCTAGCAAATTAATAGAGAGAAGCGTCCTCTCTTATATCCGTGCTTGGTCGACGCTACGTACTATATACATATAGCCCTCGACATGCTAGCTAGTAAGAAAATGAAGGGAACCATCGAGTACAGAAGTTCGTCATTTATACCGAGAGAAATGATCGATCGACCTCTCCTTCTCCGAGAGATTGGTCGAACAACAAGTTTTCATATCATGTACATCCGACGCTACTAGCTACATACATGTACAATATATAGGATCTCTCAATTACAGTCCCCTAGCATTTGAAATCAACTTCCACATGTATTCTCCAGCTTTATTGATGACATGGTCAAGAAAGAATCCCGCCAATTCCTCTTGAATTGCTTTCATGCGATATGGTTCTAGGAGTTCATTCCGCATCTGCCACGTCTAATTTGAAGAAAGGGGTTAATTAATACATATATATGACTGAAACTCAACAGAAAGAATGGTGTAATAAAATGAAATTGTGAATATTATTAATTGCTTACGCACTTCATATTGTCTTTGAGAGTAGCCCCGCTTGTTTTTCAAAGTCGCGGTGTGGATGAACTCGCACATGTAGTATCCACAGAAATCATTCCCTTGTTCCTGCCACAAGCACTTTATGAGAAATAGAGGTCAATCAAACTGATAATGAAGCATTATAAATGGCATTGATGAAAGTATAGCTATAGAATCAACGGGAGATGCGCACAACCAGCTAGCCAGTAGTACTTACTTTTGGGTATGTATATCGCAGCTCCTTCGGCAGTCCCGGAGCTTGTGCGGTGAACTGTTTCCAAACCCTGCAAGACAAAGAAAATAATTATTATTACTAGAGATATCAGGAAATGAACAAAAAGTTGTCGATATGGTGCAATAATGATCGATTGAACTTACTTGCTAAGCATTTCAGTCATGTCCGCATAGGTGCTGGGATCTTTCCGTCCCGAGTCTAAGACGGTTACTAGTCCACGCTCAAGCTTAATCTCCAGAAGAATATAGTGGTACCTGTGCACGCATGCATAACTCATCAATTACATTACTATCACCTCGCTCGAGTAATAAGGGAAGCCGAATATGCAAACGATCAGTAACACTCACTTGCCGTTGTAAGGAAAGAGTATGGTATCTTTGTTTTGATTTTTGATCAACGATTGTAGCATGTTGTCCTCGGCCTCTTTGACGTCCTTTTCAACTAGAAATACATCTATGATATTTGTGTTAATGAACCCAATATCATAGATTTCATTTTTTTTGCACTCGACGATCTTCAATCTGCATAATATATTGAGGATAATTAATTATAAATACATGCAATGAAAGAGCCGAGCTATATATAGGGACTTAATGACAGAAATAGTACTTACATGGAGTAGCAAAAGACCGTTAATTTATCGAGGGCCTTTTGATTGAAGAACGCGAAGAACTCCTCAAATGGAACAGGCAACAGATCATTTCCAACAAGGTCGTGCTCCTCTTTAAAGTGCAGATACAAAGTATTCGTCCCCCCATACTCTCTGCAGGTTTTCATGTACCAAGTATGGAACCTTCGCATCATCGTTGTTAGAGATTTTTCATCTTTGACGAGAGGCTTCCCGTACTCGTATCTGTGTTCTTCCACCTTCATGTAATCAGGAAGTGCATCGTCAGGCAGGTAATCTTGTAGATTGCCACAACCGGCCACCATCCCCGGAACATTAGCGACGATGTTGCCGCTAGACACATTGAGTGGGGGGCACGATTGGTTTGCTTGTTCACCGAGCTGGTCAATTTTTTCGCAGCTGCTCGTTCTTTTGCTCTTTGATGTCTGACAGTACTTCCTGACCACTCCGCTTGGAGATATGTCTGATCAGTAATGCGCTCATAGTTGGTTCTCGGCGGAGACTTTGCCGGTTTCCTCAGGGCATTGAGAGTGCGCTTTGCTTTCACCGGATCTACCTTCTCCTCCGGAGGTGGATGTCTCTTTGCTTTCACCCCTTCAAAGAACTCCTTCACGTGGGTCTGCACGATCGTATTGTTTTCCTCCTCGGTCCTCTCGTACGGTAACTTCTCTAGAGGCTATAGAGGTGGACCGTATCTGTATTGCCTCTCCCCTCTTCTTGTGCTGCTAGACGCCGGAGCAGACGGAGCGGCTGCGGCGTCTGTCTTCTTTCGTGCTTGCTTACGAGGCGGAGGAGAAGGACTACGACGCGCCGGAGCAGCCGGGGCGGCGGCGGGTCTCTTCCGCCCTTGCTGGCACAAGACTTGATTAATTGCTCTTAAACTGGCTTCTCCGGATCCTCCTCTGGCGGTAGGGTGAAATTTGCCTTCAGCTCAGTCCAAAGATCTTCTTTCTACATATCATTGACATAAGACACCTCAGGGTCTTCCTCCTTAGCAGGCTTATACCATTGCTGGATGCTGATCGGGATCTTGTCCCTAACAAGAACCCCGCACTGAGCAGAAAATGCCTTCCTTGTCCGGATGGGTTCAATCGGTTCGCCGTCGGGCGCGATTTCTATGATCTCAAACTTTTCATCTGAGCTCAACTTTTTCTTCGGGCCTCGTCTCCTTACCGAAGTTGTGCTCGATCCGGAGGGCTAGAAATTATAAGGAAGAAAGACGAGAGTAATTAATATGTGTACATATACCAAAACAATGGATGCATCAATTAACTAGTCAGCACGGGCTTAACTAATATATATATATATATATACCTGGCCGGACTCGGTTCGGTGACCGGAGCAGTCAACACGGTCTCCTTCTTGTACCTCCATTGTGTCACCGGAGCCATCATGAACATAGTCCTCTTCTTGTACCGGCATTAATGGGTCGAAGCCATCATGAACATAGCCCTCTTCTTCACCCAGTCCTTCCTGACCATCGGTCTCGTTGAGAAATGACGCAACTTCATCACTTCCTTGTGCGATTATGTCCCCCAACAT
>NC_057798.1:16608409-16609060 GCF_018294505.1 Triticum aestivum | reverse complement strand
TATTGGGGAGGGGATATCGGTACCCCCCCCCTCGTGTTGAAGTTTCTTCTTTCTCCTCTATTCCTTTCTTTCTTCTTCTCCTCTTCTTTTTCTTCTTCTCCCTCGAGAAAGGAAAATAATTAAGGAAAAGGAAGAAAAGAGGAAGAAGGAAGAAAAAAAAAAGAAGAAAAAAAAGAGGAGAAGAAGAAAGGAATAGAGGAATTTTTCTATTTTTCTTCTTCTCCTCTATTCCTTTCTTCTTCTCCTCTTCTTTTTCTTCTTTTTTCCTCTTCTTATTTATTTCTCCCCTTCTTCCTCTCCTCTTCTTCTCCTTTCTTCCTCTTCTTATTTTCCTTTTTCCTCTCATTCTTTTAGTATTGCTTGTTTAAAAAAAATGTTCAAATAGAAAATTTCAAAAAAAACAAAGGTTTTGCCTATGCATTGTTCATATGAATATACAAACATTTGCATATTCTACAATAATTAATATCACCAAAAAAATCTATGAACAGAAAAAAAGCTAACTTTTCTAAAAATCTATCTTTTGCATATATGAAAACATTAATACACATATGAACAAAAAATACATATATGAACAAAAAACATGCTCTGAACAATTTTTGAACATCTACATACACATAGCCACATACATACACATATACATTATATATA
>NC_057798.1:16601955-16608004 GCF_018294505.1 Triticum aestivum | reverse complement strand
CGGCTGGGGCGGCGGGCGGCGTCGGGGCAGCCTGGCGGCGACGATGTGCTCGGCGTCATCGGGGGGCAACTGGTGGCGATGAACTCTGCAAAACTGCGAAGTGCTACTTATATACAAGGAGCATTGGTCCCGGTTCGTGGCACCAACCGGGACCAATGCCCCCTTTAGTCCCGGTTGTTTCCACCAACCGGGACCAAAGACCTCTTTTTCGGCAGCCCAAAGGGCGGGAAGCGGCGACCTTTGGTACCGGTTGGTGCCACCAACCGGGACCAATGCCCTCCCTTTAGTCCCGGTTGGTGCCACCAACCGGGACCAAAGGTCCATGTGCTGCCCGCATCGGGGCCAAAGTTTAGTCCCACCTCGCTAGTTGAGAGGGGCGCACAGTGGTTTATAAGCCCCACTGCCGCACCCCTCTTGAACTCCTCTCGACCGCAGGCTTTCGGGCCTACTTGCTAAACTTTGCCTGGTGGGCCTTCTGGGCCTACCGCAGGCCCGAATCCTGGCCCATAGTAGGGTTTCATGTCGTATTCAGGCCGTGGGGGCCCAGTAGGAGGCATTTTTTTTCTTTACTTATTGTTGCTATTTTTATTTTTTTCCCTGTTTTTTTGTTTTGTTTTCTGCATTATTTATTTTCTTTTGTTTTTTGCTTTATTTTTTAATTCTTTTTGCTTTTAGTTTTAGAAAAATTATAAACTTTCTGTTAGTGCCATTACTTTTCAAATTTGAAAACACTTTTTTTGTTTTTTATTTTCTTTCTTGCTTTATTTATTTTATTTTGTTTCTACTTACAACAAAATACTTATTGTTGCTATTTTTAATTATTACGAGGGTCGAACCATAAGACATTAAAGCATTTCAAATGAACTCTGAAAAAGTTGAAAGTTGGCATCGTATCATAAATTGACCCACACATAGCATGTGCATGTACAAAACGGACAATGGTATCATACTCGTCAGTTACAAAGTTGGCATGGTATCATCATAATAGTTGCGGGAGAAAGTCTTCACTTTTTCTTCACTTGTGTCATTTGCTTATTGCGCCGTAACCATGGATAATCTTCATCGTTTATCAGGATGCTGGGGTCAACCTTGACTTTAAAGGGAGGAATTTTATGAAACTTTTCATAATCTTCAGACATGTCTGTCTTGTCCTCCACTCCCACGATGTCCCTTTTTCCTGAAAGAACTATGTGGCGCTTTGGCTCATCGTATGATGTATTCGCTTCCTTATCTTTTCTCTTTCTCGGTCTGGTAGACATGTCCTTCACATAGATAACCTGTGCCACATCATTGGCTAGGACGAACGGTTCATCAGTGTACCCAAGATTTTTCAAATCCACTGTTGTCATTTCGTACTGTGGGTCTACCTGTACCCCGCCTCCTAACAGATTGACCCATTTGCACTTAAACAAAGGGACCTTAAAATCATGTCCGTAGTCAAGTTCCCATATGTCCACTATGTAACCATAATATGTGTCCTTTCCCCTCTCGGTTGTTGCATCAAAGCGGACACCGCTGTTTTGGTTGGTGCTCTTTTGATCTTGGTCAATCGTGTAAAATGTATTCCCATTTATCTCGTATCCTTTCCAAATCAATACAGTCAAAGATGGTCCCCTGGAAAACAAGTACAGCTCATCACAAACAGTGTTGTCACCTCTGATACGTGCTTCCAACCATCTGCTGAAAGTCCTGATGTGTTCACATGTAATCCGGTCGTCGCACTGCTCCGGGTGTTTGGAGCGCAGACTGTTCTTGTGTTCATCGACATACGGGGTCACCAAGGTAGAGTTCTGTAGAACTGTGTAGTGTGCTTGAGACCAAGAATATCCGTCCCTGCATATTATTGAGTCCCTTCCAAGCGTTCCTTTTCCAGTCAGTCTCCCCTCATACCGCGATTTAGGGAGACCTATCTTCTTAAGGCCAGGAATGAAGTCAACACAAAACCCAATGACATCCTCTGTTCGATGGCCCATGGAGATGCTTCCTTCTGGCCTTGCGCGGTTACGGACATATTTCTTTAGGACTCCCATGAACCTCTCAAAGGGGTACATATTGTGTAGAAATACGGGGCCCAGAATGACAATCTCGTCAACTAGATGAACTAGGACGCGCGTCGTGATATTGAAGAAGGATGGTGGGAACACCAGCTCGAAACTGACAAGACATTGCACCACATCACTCCTTAGCCTTGGTATGATTTCTGGATCGATCACCTTCTGAGAGATTGCATTGAGGAATGCACATAGCTTCACAATGGCTAATCGGACGTTTTCCGGTAGAAGCCCCCTCAATGCAACCGGAAGCAGTTGCGTCATAATCACGTGGCAGTCATGAGACTTTAGGTTTTGAAACTTTTTCTCTGCCATATTTATTATTCCTTTTATATTCGACGAGAAGCCAGTCGGGACCTTCATACTGCTTTGGAGGCATGCCGTCTTTTTCGTGCAAACGTTGCAGGTCCTCCCGTGCCTCAGCTGTATCTTTTGTCTTCCCATACACGTCCAAGAAGCCTAGCAGGTTCACGCAAAGGTTCTTCGTCACATGCATCACGTCGATCAAAGAGCGGACCTCTAGGTCTTTCCAGTAGGGTAGGTCCCAAAATATAGATTTCTTCTTCCACATGGGTGCGTGTCCCCCAGCGTCACTCGGAACAGCTAGTCCGCCGGGACCCTTTCCAAAGATTACGTGTAAATCATTGACCATAGCAAGTATGTGATCACCGGTACGAATGGCGGGCTTCTTCCGGTGATCTGCCTTGCCTTTGAAATGCTTGCCTTTCTTTCGACATTGATGGTTGGTCGGAAGAAATCGACGATGGCCCAGGTACACATTCTTCCTGCAGCTTGCCAGGTATATACTATCGGTGTCAAGTAAACAGTGCGTGCATGCGTGGTATCCCTTGTTTGTTTGTCCTGAAAGGTTACTAAGAGCGGGCCAATCATTGATGGTCACGAACAGCAACGCCTTTAGGTTAAATTCCTCCTGTTTGTGCTCATCCCACGTACGTACACCGTTTCCATTCCACAGCTGTAAAAGTTCTTCAACTAATGGCCTTAGGTACACATCAATGTCGTTGCCGGGTTGCTTAGGGCCTTGGATGAGCACTAGCATCATAATGAACTTCCGCTTCATGCACATCCAAGGAGGAAGGTTATACATACATAGAGTCACGGGCCAGGTGTTGTGATTGCTGCTCTGCTCCCCGAAAGGATTAATGCCATCCGTGCTTAAAGCAAACCATACGTTCCTTGGCTCACTTGCAAACTCAACCCAGTAGTTTCTCTCGATTTTTCTCCACTGCGACCCGTCAGCGGGTGCTCTCAACATCCCGTCTTTCTTACGGTCCTCACTGTGCCATCGCATCAACTTGGCATGCTCTCCGTTTCTGAACAGACGTTTCAACCGTGGTATTATAGGAGCATACCACATCACCTTCGCAGGAACCCTCTTCCTGGGGGGCTCGCCGTCAACATCACCAGGGTCATCTCGTCTGATCTTATACCGTAATGCACCGCTTACCGGGCATGCGCTAAGATCCTTGTATGCACCGCGGTAGAGGATGCAGTCATTAGGGCATGCATGTATCTTCTGCACCTCCAATCCTAGAGGGCATATGATCTTCTTTGTTGCGTATGTACTGTCGGGCAATTCATTATCCTTTGGAAGCTTCTTCTTCAATATTTTCAGTAGCTTCTCAAATCCTTTGTCAGGCACAGCATTCTCTGCCTTCCACTGCAGCAATTCCAGTACGGTACCGAGCTTTGTGTTGCCATCTTCGCAATTGGGGTACAACCCTTTTTTGTGGTCCTCTAACATGCGATCGAACTTCAGCTTCTCCTTTTGACTTTCGCACTGCGTCCTTGCATCGACAATGACCCGGCGGAGATCATCATCATCGGGCACATCGTCTGGTTCCTCTTGATCTTCAGCAGCTTCGCCCGTTGCAGCATCATCGTGCACATCGTCTGGTTCCTCTTGATCTTCAGTAGCATCACCGTATTCAGGGGGCACATAGTTGTCATCGTACTCTTCTTCTTCGCCGTCTTCCATCATAACCCCTATTTCTCCGTGCCTCGTCCAAACATTATAGTGTGGCATGAAACCCTTGTAAAGCATGTGGGTGTGGAGGATTTTCCAGTTAGAGTAAGACTTCGTATTCCCACATATAGGGCATGGACAACACATAAAACCATTCTGCTTGTTTGCCTCAGCCACTACGAAAAAATCATGCACGCCCTTAATGTACTCGGAGGTGTGTCTTGAACCGTACATCCATTGCCGGTTCATCTGCGTGCATTATATATAATTAAGTGTGTCAAAAATCATTACAGAACATCATGAATAGATAATTAAGTGACCAAATTAATAGAAGTTCATCATCACATTAAAACCAAAGTACATACATAGTTCTCATATAACAACATAAAGCTCTGCAGAGCATCTAAATTAATTAAACCATGCACTGAAACTATGTAAAACATTTCAATGCGAAAACAAATGTGATCATAATCGCACCAATGTAACAACTGATCCAACGGCATAATGATACCAAGCCTCGGTATGAATGGCATATTTTCTAATCTTTCTAATCTTCAAGTGCATTGCATCCATCTTGATCTTGTGATCGTCGACGACATCCGCAAAATGCAACTCCAATATCATCTTCTCCTCCTCAATTTTTCTAATTTTTTCCTTCAAAAAAATGTTTTCTTCTTCAACTAAATTTAACCTCTCGACAATAGGGTCGGTTGGAATTTCCGGTTCAACAACCTCCTAGATAAATAAAATCTATGTCACGTTGGTCGGCATAATTGTCATAAACAATAAATGAACCAATAGTTATGAAAAGATAATATATACCACATCCGAATCATAGACAGGAGGAGGGCCGACGGGGGCGGATACCAAAACCATCGCACTATATAAGATGCAATAATAAAAGTAAAAAAATAATACAAGTATCTATCTAAACATACAAGTAAGAATATTTTTCCTTTCAGAAAGAAGATAAGAACAAGAGGCTCACCACGGTGGTGCTGGCGATGAGATCGGCGCGGGTGATCGACAACGGTGAAGACGGGGACAGGGCGTGACGAACCGCTAAACCTAGACAAATATTGAGGAAAATGGAGCTTGGCGGTCGAGCTTGGAGAGGAGAAACCTTAAGTAGTGTGGCTCGGGCATTCCATCGAACACCTTGTGTGCATAGGAGGTGAGCTAGAGCACCACCAAGCCCTCTCCCCCTCGGCCAGAAAAAACAGAGCAGTGTGCTCTGCTCTTGCGTGAGGGGGTATATATAGGCACCACCACTGGTCCCGGTTGGTCGCATGAACCAGGACTAAAGGGTTGCCTTTGGTCCCGGTTCATGCCACCAACCGGGACCAATGGTGGTGGGCCAGGAGCGAGGCCCATTGGTCCTGGTTCGTCCCACCAACCGGGACAAAAAGGTCCAGACGAACCGGGACCAATGGCCCACGTGGCCCGGCCGGCCCCCGGGGCTCACGAACCGGGTTCAATGCCCCCATTGGTCCCGGTTCTGGATTGAACCGGGACTAATGGGCTGGACCGGCCTGGACCATTGGCCCCTTTTCTAATAGTGAGAAGATTACATTGATAAATATGTTAGGTAGCATTCCACATCAAAAATTCTATTTTTATCATTTACCTACTCGAAGACGAACAGGAATTAATCTTGGGGATGCTTGATATGTCTCCAATGTATCTATAATTTTTGATTGTTCCATGTTATTATATTATCCATCTTGGATCTTTTATATGCATTTATATGCTATTTTATATGATATTTGGGACTAACCTATTAACCTAGAGCCCAATGCCAGTTTCTGTTTTTTCCTTGTTTTTTGAGTTCTACAGAAAAGGAATACTAAACGGAGTCAAATTGACCTGCCAATCTACAGAGATTTTTTATGGACCAGAAGAAGCCCTCGAAGCAAAAGAGTTGGGCCAGAAGAGTCCAGAGTAATCCACGAGGGTGGAGGGCGCGCCCTACCCCCTGGGCATGCCACCCTACCTCATGGCTGAGTCGGAG
>NC_057798.1:16594477-16601802 GCF_018294505.1 Triticum aestivum | reverse complement strand
CGTGAAACCGACGCCAAAAATTCCTAAAAATACATAAACCCCCGAAAAGAAACCTGTATCTGGAGTTCTGCCGCCACAAGCCTCTGTAGCCACGAAAAACCAATCGGGACCCTGTTCCGGCACCCTGCCGGAGGGGGGAACCATCACCGGTGGCCATCTTCATCATCCCGGCGCTCTCCATGACGAGGAGGGAGTAGGTCACCCTCGGGGCTGAGGGTATGTACCAGTAGCTATGTGTTTGATCTCTCTCTCTCTCTCTCTCTCTCTCTCTCTCTCTCTCTCTCTCGTGTTCTTGATATGGCACGATCTTGATGTACCGTGAGCTTTGCTATTATAGTTGGATCTTATGATGTTTCTCCCCGTCTACCTTCTTGTAATGGATTGAGTTTTCCCTTTGAAGTTATCTTATCGGCTTGAGTCTTTATGGATTTGAGAACAGTTGATGTATGTCTTGCATGTGCTTATCTGTGGTGACAATGGGATACTCACGTGATCTACTTGATGTATATTTTGGTGATCAACTTGCGGGTTCTGTGACCTTGTGAACTTATGCATAGGGGTTGGCACATGTTTTCGTCTTGACTCTCCGGTAGAAACTTTGGGGCACTCTATGAAGTACTTTGTGTTGGTTCGAATAGATGAATCTGAGATTGTGGGATGCATATCGTATAATCATACCCACGGATACTTGTGGTGACATTGGAGTATCTAGGTGACATTAAGGTTTTGGTTTATGTGTGTCTTAAGGTGTTATTTTACTACGAACTCTAGGGCTGTTTGTGAAACTTATAGGAATAGCAAAATGGATTGATCGTAAAGAATAACTTTGAGGTGGTTTCGTACCCTACAATAATCTCTTCGTTTGTTCTCCGCTATTAGTGACTTTGGAGTGACTCTTTGTTGCACGTTGAGGGATTGTTATATGATGCAATTATGTTATTATTGTTGAGAGAACTTGCACTGGTGAAAGTATGAACCCTATGCCTTGTTTCGAAGCATTGCAATACCATTTCCGTTCACTTCTGTTACTTGCTACCTTGCTGTTTTTATATTTTCAGATTACAAAAACCTATATCTATCATCCATATTGCACTTGTATCACCATCTCTTCGCCGAACTAGTGCACCTATACAATTTACCCCTGTATTGGGTGTGTTGGGGACACAAGAGACTCTTTGTTATTTGGTTGAAGGGTTGTTTGAGAGAGACCATCTTCATCCTACGCCTCCAACGGATTGATAAACCTTAGTTCATTCACTTGAGGGAAATTTGCTAGTATCCTACAAAGCTCTGCACTTGGAGTCCCAACAACGTCTACAAGAAGATGGTTGCGTAGTAGACATCACATACCCGAAGGAATTTCATATTCAATATTTTCAGTAGGTGCAGTAGGTTGAGGGTCAACTAATTGTGGTTCCGGTCGAGGTGAAGATACCCCGAACAAGTGCCTCAAAGGATTGTTTTTCATAGTAGCAAGTGACAATAAATTTCAGCACGTAGTAATAATGTTTCTTACCAATTTCCACTTACCAAGAGCGCTTCACTCCCCGGCAATGGCGCCAAAAAATAGACTTGATGACCCACAAGTATATGGGGTCAATTGTAGCCTTTTCGATAAGTAAGAGTGTCGAACCCAACGAGGAGCAGAAGGAAATGACAAGTGGTTTTCAGCAAGGTATTGTCTGCAAGTGCCAAAATTGTAAGTAGCAGAGTAGTTTGATAGCAAGATAATTTATAACGAGCAAGTAACGATAGTAGTAACAAAAGTTCAGCAAGGTAGCCCAATCCTTTTGAGGCAAATGGTAGGCCAAATCGGTTTTTTATGATAAGCAAAGTGTTCTTGAGGGTACACGGGAATTTAATCTAGTCACTTTCATCATGTTGGCTAAATTCGTGTTCGTTACTTTGATAATTTGATATGTGGGTGGACCGGTTCTTAGGTGTTGTTCTTACTTGAACAAACGTCCTACTTATGATTAACCCTCTCGCAAGCATCCGCAACTACGAGAAAAGTATTAAGAATAAATTCTAAGCATAGCATTAAACTTTTGTATCCAATCGGTCCCTTACGGAATAGCGCATAAACTGGGGTTTAAGCTTCTGTCACTCTCGCAACCCACCATCTAATAACTACTCCACAATGCATTCCCTTAGGCCCAAATATGGTGAAGTGTCATGTAGTCGACGTTCACATGACACCACTAAGAGAATGACAACATACATATCATCAAAATATCAAACACATATCAAGTCCACGTGATTACTTGCGACATGATTTCTCCCATGACCTCGAGAACGAAAGTAACTACTCACAAGTGATACACATGCTCAAGATCATAGGGGTATTAAATAGAATAATGGATCTGAACATATAATCTTCCATCAAATAAACCATATAGTAATCAACTACAAGATGTAATCAACACTAATCTATAGTTTTGGTACAAAGATTGAACACAAGAGATGAACTAGGGTTTGAGATGAGTTGGTGTTGTTAAGATGTTGATGAAGATAGCCCTCCCCAAGATGGGAGAGTTGTTGGTGATGATGATAACGATGATTTCCCCGTCCGAGAGGAAAGTTCCCCCGGCGGAATCGCCTCGCAGGAGGGCAAAAGTGCTCATGCCCAAGTTCCGCCTCGAGGTTGCGGCGCTTCGTCCCGAAAGTCCTTCTCTGATTTTTTTTTCTAGGTCAAAATGACTTATATACCAGAAGATGGGCACCGGAGGTGGGCCGAGGAGGGCAGCACCCACAAGGGCGCGCCTGGGCCACCTGGCACGCCCAGGTGGGTTGTGCCCACCTGGTGGCCCCCCTCTGGTACTTATTTGCTCCAATAATTCTTAAATATTCAATAAAAAATCCTCGGAAAGTTTCAGCTCATTTGGAGTTGTGCAGAATAGGTAGCTTGACGTAGCTTTTTCAGGTCCGGATTTCCAGCTGCCGGAATTCTCCCCCTTGGTGCATTCCTTGCATATTATGAGAGAAAATGTATTAGAATTACTCCAAAAAGCATTATTATACAATAAAACAACATAAATAACAGTAGAAAAACATGATGCAAAATGGACGTACCATTTTCATGAGGGTATGCTTGTCACCTTCGTTCTTGGTGGTCCTGAAGATGACACTAACGAAGATAATATCGACATTTGGGTCGATATTGATACGCCTCCACTTCTACCTCTATGTGAGTTTCTCAAACATATTTATTAAGCAATGTATATTTTTTATTTCTAAATAGTTGACAGCTTATTTCCAATCTTCAAAAAATGTACGGACGATAGTAGACAGAACCTACTACACTGATGGCTCAGAATTAACTTATGAGGAGAAAGATCATCTTATCTCATTTATTATTGATGTTGAGAATTACAATATCAATTATGAAACTCCTGCACATTATGGTCAATACGTGCCACTAGTGCACGTGTTGAACTACGGTAACATCCATGGAGATGGCATGGTAAGATTTTTTTACTATTACGACATCGGAGCATCTTTTGCATACATTCTTCTAAAGCTAAACTGCATTGCTAACTACGATGTTATTACTATGTTTTTCAATAGAAAATCCCGAAGGATTGTGTGCCTGGTCTGATGTTTCCGAAAGGTCGCCTTGATGTTATTAGCTTACGGCCAAGTCCGCCTAGGCTTCACTGCTGTTCATACAAGATTTCTCGAACCGATGAAGACATGACAATCAAAGAATGGAATAAATGTATGATGAATCATGGGGATCTACTTGGAAACAACATTGTGCGAAGAGCAAGAATTGGAGACGGGATAATCTCCATTCTCCATAAGTAGCATAGTGGCCCGCTCAATGCGCGGGCTAGGATTTTAGAAATGTAATTTTCGTAGTCAATATATTCGGCCTCTATGTTGAGAGCATGTTTTTTTTGGATAAAGATAAATTGGGGCCAAAATAACTCATTTTTCTAAGCATAACTTCGCCTTAGATATATTTGATTTATGGGTTGCAATTTGAATATATATGTTTCACGTTAATCATGTACCTACATGTTATGCATATTAAGTATATTTCTTGGTTATTGAATCCATTGCGCAATTCATGTTTATTTGTTTTTCTGGTCTCTCTAGCGTGTTGCTGTATTTTTCTGATTTTTTTTCCTTTAAGCACATAATAAGTATTTGTTTTTGGGTTTTGTAGGCATAGGTAAATTTCTTAGGAAGTATGTAAAATTACACATTTGCTTATTAATTATTGATGTGCGTGCAATTAATATTGCAAGTTTTGTAAATAGGGAAATTAAAAATTATGGTGATTTACATGCATTTCAGTAATCCATTTGGCCTTAACCTCTATGCAAGGATATCTTATGGTTAAACAATTTTTTTTAGAGTGTTAAACAATTGTTCTATCAGAAATGCAATCAGGGGCATTAAAGTTGTTAAGTTTGTATGGCTCCATCAGATTGTTACTTGTTTTGTCAATGTTTCAATGCTCATCTTAATTCTTAACTCAAGATATGCCATTCAGATTAGCTTTGTGGAAACATACATATGGATTTGTGTTGTATTGGTAACTCATGAGTTTTTCATATTGGCGCAGTAAAGAATTTGTGATGGGTGTTTGTATATGCTGTCATTGAAAAGCATTATAGTATCTCATTCTGGAATACAGAGGTGCCAACAGGTAGACATATTACAATAGAATTTCAGTTTTAAATGAATTTCTAGTGTCTTTCAAAGCATTATGAATCTCATAGGATATTTTGAACTATATGAAGATGCCAGCATGTACAGATATTAGACAAAACTCAGATGTTGCCATTCTGAATGATCATACTATATTCAGATAAGTCTAAACCATTGAACTTAAGCAAAGGAAAATTTGCATATTGTCTTCGTTTCAGCATACATGTGCGGTGAGATACCTAAACCGTAAAAGCAAGAAATATCTGATGACGATGTCCCATTCTTTCCACCATCTAATAAGAGAACATAAGGGTCCAAAGATACACGTCCAAGGCACTCCATGGATGGAAGAATTGAACTGGCCTCAACATGTGCGTAGATAGAAAGCAACAAAGCTGATTAATTCTTCCTATGCGAAGCTAACCACGCTAGCTTGATGATTGCTTGACCGCTGGACGAAAACGCACATATACCTAGAACTTAGGCCTGACTCATATATTAACACTGCCTACTATAGCACGTCCGGATGTACGTATTAACAAGCTGACTAATTTGTGGCTGGCCAAAAATACATATGGATGCGAAACTGCTTGGTCTAGCTAGATGATTGATTGGCCGCCGATCAAAAAAACACATGCACGTAGACTTGTCTCACTCATGAATTAACTCTTTCATCCATAACACACATATATGTACGTACTTGTATGGTACTAGCAAATATGCCCGTGCGTTGCAACGGGAGAAAAGCTATTAGATTATGCACGTGCGATAGATAGAAAAAAATTATGAACCAAATACCAGGATGAGATAAGGACTTTTAGAATGTAATTTCATAAAGTATGTCTGGGTGATGTCATGACGAGATAAGAGACTTTTAAAAAGTCATTTTAAAAATAAAAAATATGATGGTCTCATCACGACTTGATTTTCTAACGCGTCATAACGAAAAAAATGTCGGTGATAAAACTGCATTGATGGACACTGCATGAGCTAGACCGATGAGTGAGTGCCTTGCCTTGACCTAGCATAGCGGTGTTTATAATAATTAGTAATGTGGTATAAAAAATATAGCTGTGTATGAAGGCAAAATAGAAATTTAGTCATTTTTATATAGCTTACAAAAATTAACCCTTAGAAAGTTGTGTCAATTTTTGAGGGTTCAACGGTGTACAAGACATGGAAAACTTTTTTTATCCAAATCGAGGGACTGAATACAATCATGAAGCGACCCCTACAGATCTCCTGCGACGGTTCATTATGTTCATTATTTATGGATCTGTTTTAATTTTTGTGAACATATTCCAAACTTTAATGGACATTTTTTAAATTCCCTAATATGTTTTGAATACTGGATATTTTTAAAAAATCATGAACATTTTTTGTTTCCTGAAAATTTATTTGAAACCGTGATAGTTTTTTATAATATGTGAACAATTTTTTGAAATCATGATCATTTTATGATTTTCCGAATGTTTTTTTTAATTCACAAACAGTTTATAATTTTTCAAGACTTTTTCTGAAATATTTTTTTCCTGGAAATCACGAATAAATTTAAAGAAGAAAAAACTAAAACAGAAATAAGAACGTGAAAGGCAAAAAATGAAATAAAAGCAGGGGCGTTGCAACCTGCAAATGGGCCGGCCTATGTGTGCGGGAGGAGTAGGCGCGTCATAACGAAAAAAATGTCGGTGATAAAACTGCATTGATGGACACTGCATGAGCTAGACCGATGAGTGAGTGCCTTGCCTTGACCTAGCGTAGCGGTGTTTATAATAATTAGTAATGTGGTATAAAAAATATAGCTGTGTATGAAGGCAAAATAGAAATTTAGTCATTTTTATATAGCTTACAAAAATTAACCCTTAGAAAGTTGTGTCAATTTTTGAGGGTTCAACGGTGTACAAGATATGGAAAACTTTTTTTTATCCAAATCGAGGGACTGAATACAATCATGAAGCGACCCCTACAGATCTCCTGCGATGGTTCATTATGTTCATTATTTATGAATCTGTTTTAATTTTTGTGAACATATTCCAAACTTTAATGGACATTTTTTTAATTCCCTAATATGTTTTGAATACTGGATATTTTTAAAAAATCATGAACATTTTTTATTTCCTGAAAATTTATTTGAAACCGTGATAGTTTTTTATAATATGTGAACAATTTTTTGAAATCATGATCATTTTATGATTTTCCGAATGTTTTTTAATTCACAAACAGTTTATAATTTTTCAAGACTTTTTTTGAAATATTTTTTTCCTGGAAATCACGAATAAATTTAAAGAAGAAAAAACTAAAACAGAAATAAGAACGTGAAAGGCAAAAAATGAAATAAAAGCAGGGGCGTTGCAACCTGCACATGGGCCGGCCTATGTGTGCGGGAGGAGTAGGCGCGCTTGCGAGACGAAAAAGAAGAGATAAAAGGTGGGCAGGCGGGGATCGAACCCTGGTTTCTGTGGTGGAAGCATGCAGCGCTGGCCACTGCGCTGAGCCATCTTCGTGTTATATTAGGGGATCTCGGCTTATATAAACCCGAACTAACAGTGCGATGCGTGAACCGTTTTTTGCCACTTACGGGTGGCATTGGTGGGTAAATTTTGCCAACTTCGAGGGTATTTTTTATGACGGACGACCAGAAGCACTATTTGCTTTATTAGTAGGGA
>NC_057798.1:16561414-16594107 GCF_018294505.1 Triticum aestivum | reverse complement strand
GGTAAATTTTGCCAACTTCGAGGGTATTTTTTATGACGGACGACCAGAAGCACTATTTGCTTTATTAGTATATATATATATATAAATTTACCCACCAATGCCACCCGTAAGTGGCAAAAAACGGTTCACGCATCGCACTGTTAGTTCGGGTTTATATAAGCCGAGATAGTTAGCAAGCTAATTGATTTCCGGCCGGCCGGAAACACACACATGGAAACTTGATTTCCCTCATGGGATTCCTATCCGCTCAGAGCATGCATTATAGGCAGCTGTCCTTGTACATAATACATCCGACCAGATGTGCAACTAATAGACAAAGCTATGATAAGGGTACGGCGCCAATTGATGGGAATACATGTCGTAGCATCGGCAAAGGAAAAACGGAGGCGTGGCGGCACAGGAAGAGGAGTTGATGTTAGATTTCCTTTTGGGAAGGATTGGACAAAGAAAATCTAATCTAGGAGAAACTAATGTAGGGCATCTGAGGTTGATGTGTAGTGGACTCTAATCTATTTATATATTATATGAAAATAAACTAATCTGGTTTGATGTTTCCACATGGGGTAAGCGAGGCTTGAGTTTTTTGAGAGAGACCAGGTGAGACACGTTAGCATGTAAAAAAAAACTAAGGTATGGCATGACTCATGGTAGATTAGAACAATGATATATATATATATACATATATATATATTACGTATATCTTTTTTATGCAATATGTTACACATATCTAACGGTTATATGATTATAATTTTAGAAGGCCCATCAAATCAAGGGCTAGTATTTTCTAATTAATGTAGAATTTTCTAGACTAATTCTCTTGCTTCTAATTAACCCATCAATTACTTTTTATATATAAATAGATGAAGAGTCAGCGCCTATCTTGTTTTATGCTAATACTCATGATCATGTGCTAAGAATAATTAAGCAGGGTTGGTTAGATGACTATGATGATGATGAGTATGACTTGTTATTATGATAAGGAGTAGAAGTTGTTAGATGACTATGATGATGATGAGTATGACTTTTTATTATCATAACGACGATGAGTTATTATTAATGATGATGATGCTTAGTTGTTATATGAGCATGATGAGTTATTATATATATTAGTGGGTAAAAGAGACTACTATATATATAATAAGTCATCATGATCATAAAATAATATGATGAGACTACTGTATAAAAGTTGTACAAATACAGCGCCAATATGCTGCATAAAAAAATACAGGATAAGTTAGTAGTAGCGCGGCTATGAAGGTAGCAGCAACATGCTTTTATCAGCAGCGCGGTCTATATAGGGGAGCAGCGTGTTTCACAAGGAACGCTACTACTACGTAAAGTTAGCAGTAGCGCGCTTCAAAACGCACTACTGCTAAAAATTAGTTGTAGCGACTTATCAGTAGCGCGGTCACCCGCGCTACTGATAGACCTCTGACCCGCGCGACTGCTAGGATTTTCTCTAGTAGTGTATCATTTCGCTATTAGCGAGACATAGCTCTCGCGAAGGTATAGAGGGATGGTCGGAGGAGACGGCTCACGCAGGTAGGGCCGCTAGGTTGCGGGGTACCACCGCAGATTACAAGGATAAGCGATTGGACCAGTGGGATGAGGAAGGGAGGAGGTATTGTTCACGTTGGCAATTTGAAGAGGAAGAATTAATTCTTCCGGAAGTTGAAGATGGAGCACGCCGGTCTGTTGGATTTTTAATTCCAACCATTTTTGTTATGCGGTCCCTTTATGTATTTTCCACCGTGCTTTCAGTTCCACCATGGTTTGGGAAAATGAGTATTAGTAAGTTCTCAGTGGTTTGTATGGAATTTTGCTAGAAAAACAGAAAGTCTGATTTTTAGCCATGGCAAACAAATGGTTTTCATAATAACTCATATTGGCGCAAGGATGGCAAAGTTAGTTTGCAAACACGGATATATTCTGGCAAAAAATGAAATCATCCCGATTTGTTGTGCTCACCAACTAAACTTGTCATCCTCGACGAACATAAATTTCCATGAAAAACGTTAATTTTTCATGCCTAAATATCTAACGTTCGTTGGATATCTGGGTAAAAAAAATAGTCTCGAGAAGAAATTTTGGTACATATGCTCTCATCCCTAGTCACCACAAAAATATGTAGCTGAAAGGAAATAGTACTACCAATTCGGTATGCGTCATGTCCCACGATTTTCATGCGGGCTGAGCTAGGTATGCTGCTGGGTCCTAGGTATGCTGCTGGGTGCCACGATTTTCGCCTATAAATTGGCACCTATTCTGGCTACTCTCAAACAACAAACAGCAGTAAGTTTACTGGCTACTACTGTTTAGAAGTACTAACCTCGTTCCCAAGCTATCGCTGCCAAGTGCCAAGAAGTACTCCACTAGTGCGCACCAAGCAAAAGCTGACTAGGTTGCAGCGCGCCGCACCATGGCGTGGCAATGGCAGCAAACAATGGCCACGATGAGTACATGCTTTCAGGCGTCCGTCCGCTGCGCGGCGGCGGCTGGGCGGTCTGCCCACTACGGTCCCAGCTCCTGGGATTACGACTCCCTCCTCCGACTCTCGCCCAACAATGGCGGACAGGCAGATCAAGTACATTTACCAGCTGAACATATCATTTTCTACCGGCATGTAGTATTATAAAGTAGATGAAGTGCTTATGGAAATTATTCGGTGCATGCATGGATGATGTCACAGGTCGATAAGTTGAAGGCCTGCGTGAGGGAGCGGCTGGTGGCGGCGAGCCGAGGCGACCACCAAGCTGTGAAGCTCAGGCTTGTCGACACGGTGCAACGCCTCGGCATCGCCTACCATTTCGAGGAGGAGATCGAAAGTATCCTTAGGTCCGTCCACCGCGAGCCTCGCCGGTGCAGCTGGGACAATAATGCCAATGATATTGCTTCTGCGGCCTTGAGGTTCAGGTTGCTCAGGGACGGTGGTTTCCCAGTCTGCTTCCCTCCAGGTACCTAGTTAAATACTCCCTCCGTCTCAAAATTCTTGTCTTAGATTAGTCTAGATATGGATGTATCAGGGACGGAGGGAGTATGAAATATGAAAAGCATACACTTAGAGGCTGTAAGAAAAACCAAAAACTACGGCCAAAATTTTGGAAATTAAACATGTCTGCACCAAATGCATGGTCCAGATTCAACCACAGTTGAAACTTTGACTTATGTGTATGGCTAGGTTTTGTATACTTAAGTACTTAACTGACATTGTTTCGTGGTAACGTATATTACAGTATCTCTGGAAACTCTCAAGCGTGGATCCGACGATGTCAGAGGACTCCTCTCACTCTACGAGGCTTCATACCTTGCATTCAGTGGCGAGGAAACATTGGACGAGGCAAGAGCATTTTCTAAGAAAGCTCTCATAAATCTCGTGCCATCCATGGATCGCCACTTACGGTGCAGTGTAGTTCGTTCTTTGGACCTTCCATTGCACTGGAGGTCTCCTAGACTAGAAGCAAGATGGTTCATAGATCACTATGCTAGAGAGGAGAGTTATGACCCATTGCTCGTTAGATTTGCAACGACAGACTTCAACAACGTCCAAAGTGTGCATCAGGAAGAACTCGCGAGACTAGCATGGTAATTGAGAGTGAAGAAATATACATTTAAAATAGCCTGCTAATTACTTCACATAATTGATGGGTTTTGAAGATATGAAAATTTACCTGCTTAAATGTAGGTGGTGGAAGGGGACCGCCCTTAATGAAAAATTGGGGTTCGCCAGGGATCGTCTCATGGAGTGCTTCCATTACGCAAATGGAATTGCGTGGGAGCCAAACAATGGAGTGTGTCGAGAAGTGCTTGCTAAAGTCGCCAATCTAATACTTCACTTAGATGATGTATATGATGTGTATGGAACTCTAGATGAACGTGTTCTCTTCACCGACGCTATTGGAAGGTAGCTATATGCAGCGGTACACTTCTAATAATTCAAGTAATATCATTGTCCTAGAGTTACATGTGTAACATATATATGACACTTTTCCATTATCTAAAATTAATAAATAATTTCAGATGGGAAGAAAGTCCTAGTGAAAGGCTCCCTGAATACATGCAAGCACTCTATTCCGTCATGTACAACACGTCTGCTGAGGTGGCTGAAAATGTGTTTAAACAACATGGTTGCGACACTCGTTATTTTCTTCAGAAAGCAGTAAATTCATATACACAATTAACTTCCTAACAGGATTTAGATTGTTTTCACAAGGAACAATAATATATTCTACATGATTTTGCAGTGGCGAGACATGGCAGAGTCTTTCCTGGTGGAGGCGAAGTGGCACCATGGAAACCACAGACCAACATTGCGTGAGCATCTAGACAATGGATCAATTTCATCCTCTGCTCCATTGTTGTTGCAACATGCGTTTCCCCTACTCCACGTGGATGAAAAGCTCACCCCAATATCTCTTGCTAAAGTTGGAAGCTACACTAAATTAGTTCAGTCTGCGTCGTTAGTTCTTCGCCTCTGCAACGACTCTGCAACCCACTATGTAAGCACAATCTATCTTAGTTTTTTCTTGTCCCTTGATTTCATCACCAAAATTGAATCTTTATGTGAGGTGTCTCATGATATTTAACAGGCAGAGATGGAGCGAGGGGATGCACCATCATCAATAGCTATTCATATGTTGGAGAATAGCTCCAGTGAGCAAGAGTCCCGCGAAGCCATGGAAGACCTTACTATGGAAGCCTGGAAGTCGATTAACGAAGATGCATTCGAACAGTGCCAATTTTCGAGATCTTTTGCCAAGACTTGCGTGAATTTGGCTCGAATCTCACATTGTGTTTACCAAGGTGGGGATGGTTTTGGTGCGCCGGATGGTCAGAAGAAAAAGCAAATTAGGGAGTTGTTCTTGGACTCTTTCATGATTGAGGAACATTAAACGGTGCTTCTTAGAATGATGTTATATAGTCTTAATCAGCACATATGCCCGTGTGTTGCAATGGGAGAGATAATTGATGTGTCCACTAAAAACGATCTCCATAGCGGTGCAATAGATAGAGGAGTTGTGGTCTTCTTGCGGGTCATGTGTGTCCCGCAAGATCTTGATAGTGTGGGGTTAGTCGGTGTGGCGGCAACCATCCAACTCGTGCTTTTTTTTCCTCCGGGTCCGCCTTTGTCTCAGGGTTCTGTTTGCCTCGTCATTTGGTAGCTATGCGGCGGCCTTCGGGGCACGGTCGCTTCGACCACTCTCTGTAACGATGGCGTAACCGGATGAATTACTAATTGTAGCGAATAAATCCCGTTTCATAGCATATTTAGCGCAGAACCAGACATCAATGTCCCTTATTTATTAGGGTTTATTCTCTTTGATTATTTTAGCACTCACGTCCCCACAATTTTTTTATTCTAGCCAAACCAACATATTCTCTTTTGTTGGCCTAAGAAACAAAAAATTGCTCCCTCGGACGACCTAGTAGGGGAGTGCGGCTGAGGCCCAATACCACGTGTGCGACGGAGCAATTTTTTATTGGGCCAACTGCATGGGGGCTACTATATGACGCTAGTTGCATAAAATAGCATGCGGGGCGCACACCGGTTCGTGTATGGACCAGCACACTGGTAGGCTCCAAGACAACCTGTGTTTGTAAGGCGCGAAAAAATCCAAAAAATGATGAGCTGAAGGATCGAAATCATGCCCACAAAGACGTGACTACGTGTTGCTAGCCACTCGAAGAAATGAGTTCTACCGACCAATAACCAGCTCAAGCCTTTAATATCATACTCCAACGTCAGATTGGGATTTTTTTTTGTTTTTTGAACTTTTTAAACAATATATAAATTGCTGAATATTCCTGGAAATATGAATACTTTTGAAAATCCCACCAAAAAATAAAATTCTTTTCATTTTCAGAAATACACCAAAAAAATTGAAACATTCGAAATTCACAATTTCATTTGAAAACATGATCCTTTTATAATAACATGATTTTTTTGAAATTTTGATTTTTTTTAAAATGAAAAATA
Source organism: Triticum aestivum (assembly GCF_018294505.1). NCBI lineage: Eukaryota > Viridiplantae > Streptophyta > Magnoliopsida > Poales > Poaceae > Triticum > Triticum aestivum. The sequence continues at coordinate 16,588,133 of NC_057798.1, read as the reverse complement.
TTTTAAACATTCGGAACAATTTTTCAAAATGTGTTTCTTCAACTCAGATATTATTCTGAATTGCGAACATTTCACTAAAACAAGAATATTTTTGCATTCAAACATTTTCAAAATGCATTCTTTTGGAAAATCTCAAGAAACAATGGAAAACAAAAAGGAAAATAGAATTTATCTTTTAAATCTGAACCAATTTTGAAATGAGAACAAATATTTAATGTTCTGAACATTCCTCAAAACGGAATATATTTTCAAATTCCAAATATTTCTAAAACATTTGATTTTTCTGATATTATGAACTTTTATGAAAATTTTGAAGTTATGGAAAAAGGGAGAAAGAAAAACAAACTTGAAAGAAAAAAGAAAAAAGACAAAAGAAACCGGAAAGAAAAATAGAATGAAATGAAAATAGAAAAATAGAAACATTACCAAGAAGAAAAATGGGAAAACGCTTCAGCCAAGCTTGTGCATCCTCTTCTAATTTGCGACTATTTTGGATTGAGAAAAAAGATTTAATATTCTGAAAATATTTTAAAACGAAATATATTTCAAAATTCTGAACATTTTTTGAAAAATAGAACTTTTTATATTATGAACTTTTCTGAAAATTTTTAATTTACGGAAAAAATGAGAAAAAAATAAACTTGAAAGGAAAAATACAAAAGAAACAGGAAAGAAAAATAGAAACATAACAGAAAAAAATGGTTTAGCCCAGCTTGGGCGCCCTCTGCGAATTTGCGACTATTTGCCTCTCGCTATGATAAATAAGGTTCTCCCAACTGTATGGGCACGAAAATAACTGGGCTGTTTTCGCTGGGCCACACTGCAGGCGGCTCATGCACGAAATTCTGGCATTTTTTATTTTCTAATAGAAGAACGGACAAAAATTTAGTACCACCTCAAATAGAAAAAAGATCTTTTCTATGGTGAATGGATGAAAAAATCGAAGAAACGCACCTTACTTTATTAGTAGGTATAGATATAGATATAGATATAGAGGTATAGGTATAGATATAGATATAGGTATAGATATAGATATAGATATAGATAGATATAGATATAGATATAAATTATCTGCACGTATTGATTTTGATGCTGTGTTGTATTACTAAAACTTTAGAACCAACAGTAGCTGGTTGATTATTTTAATAATTTTAATTTTATGATGTGAAACTAGCTAGTTGATTAACTAGCACCATTGGGTGATCTTGATTTACAGTGCTTAGGGCCTGTTCGGCAGCTCCCCAACTCCTGGAAATCATGAAATCCAACTTCTCTTTTCGTGAAAACTAGCGATCAAAAACCATCCAATATGCCAGCTCCAGTTTTCTCTGGCAATGCATGGGATGGCAGCCTTTTGGGAGCAACTAATTAACGAGCGCTCCTTCGGGAGGCTCGCAACGATCAGCGTTAATTGTCGCGCTCACACTCATTCGCCACGTGTCGCGCTCTGGGCGATTCCTCCGGATTTCGTTTTTTTTATTTTTACGCACGCGTTTTTGGCTTTTTAAACGGGTTTCTTTTCGGGTTTTTTTTACGTTTTGGTTTTCTACCGGTCTTCCCTAGCTTTTCGACCAAAAAAAAGTTTACGAAAAAAATATTTTTTTTGCGCAAAAAAATGCATTTTTTCGCGAGAGTCACGATTTTGTTTTCGCGAGAGGCACGGTTGTGCTTTCGCGAGAGGCACGGCCGTGCCTCTTGGAAACGGAAAAAAAACATATTTTTTGTTTTTTTTCTTTCGCGAGAGGCACGGTTTTGCTTCCGCGGGAGGCACGGTTGTGCTTTCGCAAGAGGCACGGGCGTGCCTCTTTCGGAAAGGAAAAAAAATCATATTTTTTGTATTTTTTCTTTCGCGAGAGGCACGGTTGTGCTTCCGCGAGAGGCACGGGCGTGCCTCTTTCGGAAAGGCAAAAAAACGCGTTTTCTATTTTTTTTCTTTCGCGAGAGGCACGGTTTTGCTTCTGCCAGAGGCACAGTTGTGCTTTCGGGAGAGGCACGCGCGTGCCTTTTTCGGAAAAGGAAAAGAACGTGTTTTCTAATTTTTTTTCTTCCGTGAGAGGCACGGTTTTGCTTCGGCGAGAGGCATGTTTGTGATTTCGTCAGAGGCACGAGGCACGGGCGTGCCTCTTTCGAAAAGGGAAAAAACCCATGTTCGGGGTTCCGTTATTTCGTCGGTTTTTTTCGTCCGGTTTTTTCGTGAAAAAAAGTTCGTCAAAATCTATCAACATGGGATCTAGTTTTGAAGATCTCGACGCGAGAAATCCAATGGCGAAAGCGGTTCGAGATTTGGACGCACGGTTTAAGAGATAAACGTTTTGAATAAACGGATCTATAAAAAAAGGAAAAACTCCCAGGTTGCGACAAGTGGCGCACATGCAGCGTGCCACTTGTCAGGACCTGAGGAAGTTGGAGTGATGGAGTACTCGTTAATTAGTGATTTCGCAGCCTTTTTCAGTTGATTTCGTCTTATTGGGAGTTGAGGATAGGCCGAACTTGGCCCAAGTTGGAAGCTAAGGGGGATCCACATCCACATAAGGCCATGTACACAGGCAGGGAGAGATGGCCAGATCCACTGAGACAAAGCGTTTTCTTTTCTTTTCTATGCATTTTTGACTAACAAAGAACTATTTAAAGGTTAGTTTGCAGTACTTTCTGTGTAGTACAAACTATAAACATTTTACAGAAATATCTTTTGAATGAAAATAGAAATATGGCAACTCATATCTAAGGAACAACACAGTCTACACACATTCCATATAGCAAAAAGCATAATACTTTCTGTGTACAAATGATAAACTTTTGTCATTTATAATCCTTTGATGTACAGTCCTGAAATTTGGGACCTTAGGCTTGATGTAGTTAGCTGACATCTTGACCACACCAAGTAGCCCCTCATGAAATTTGCGGTGGATTGTATCTGTAGAATGTTTGAAACGGTTTTGGGTTCTTCTATTTGATTCACACACCCAAGAACCATCGTGAGAGCGGTAACCATCATGTTTCCTCCCCTCCTCTTGCTGGAAATCTCCACCAACAGGGGTAGTATATGATTTGAAATGAGTGACTAAACATACTAAAACGTGTCTATATATGTTCAGTTTAAAAAAAGTCAGAACGTCTTATATTTATGAACGGATGGAGTATTTGGCAACACGAGCCAGGTCGGCTTCCTTTAGGCCCACGGGACAGCCGCTTCCTTCCGTTCTGCGAGCGGTGTCTCCAGGCACGGTCGCTTTGCCGTTTGCGTCTGCTGCCGGGAAATCCTTCTGTGGCAGATTGTCGTAGGTTCGCACAGGGCTAGCGAGGCACCGAACGACATGGGCCAGCCCAATTATCAGTAAAGAACACACTACAGTATCGGATGGTTTTGGGAACATTCTAGGAGGTTCCAGTCGGGGTTTTCTGATTTTTCCGAACCTTCTAGAAGATAAGGGAAGGTTCCTGAACTGGATTATGTCTTTTTCGATTTTAATTTTTTCGTATTTCTTTTTTTTCTCCTTTTTTCGTTTTTTTTCATTTTCTTCTATTCTCGTTTTTTCTTTTCTTTATTTATTTTTTCTTTTCTTTCCTTTTTCGAATTAATTTTTATTTTTCAACACATGCTCAAAAATTTTAAAAATGTCCGTGCTATTATTTTTTTGTTCATTTTTTAAAAAATATTCCTGTTTCCAAATATTGTTCAACAATGCTAACAGAATTTCAAACTTGAATTTTTTTCGCTACTTTGCCACAAATGATCAAAATTTTGAAGAAGTTTAGAAATTTAGTTTTCCAAAAGATGTTTCCACTTTCAAAATTTAGTTTGCCACAAATGATTATGTCTTTTTCGATTTTAATTTTTACGAAGAAATTCAGATAATGTTCAGGAATTTCAAAAGATGTTTCCACTTTCAAAATTTGTTTGCGTATTCAAAATTTGAGCCTGTTTTCAAAATTTGTTCACAAATTCAAGATAAATTCTGGGAATTTCAAAAATTGTTCACCTTTGAATTTTTACAAGCAAAATCATGTTTCCAAAATGTGTTTGTGAATTCAAAATTGTTCAGGAATTTCAAAAAATGTTCGCCTGTGAAATTTTGTTCACAAATTTAAAAAATGTTCAGGAATTCCGTTTTTCAAATTGTTCAAATAAAAAAATCATGTTTTCGAAATGTGTTCGTGAATTCAAAAATTGTTCACGGAATTGTTGCTACTTTACCGTGCGATCGCATAAGCATGAGGGGAAGAGATGAACCGTGCAAACGTGGTACTCACAACCATGCCACATCACCAAAAGCATCCTCAAAAGCCACTCTAGGGGGCGATTCAAATGGTTTAGGAAAGTTCAGGGGGTTAAATACCTGGTTTTAGACTTCACGGGGTAAAGTGACCGGTTTGTGAAACCCTAGGGGGGTTTTTTGGACTTCTTTCTTTTAAAAAATGTTCACCTTTAATTTTTTTGTTCACAAATTTAAAACAATTTCAGGAATTGCACATTCCAAATATTTTACAAAAAAATCATGTTTTCAAAATGTGTTCGTGAATTCAAAAATTGTTCAGTGAATTTCAAAAAATGTCCGCCTTTGAATCTTTGTTTCCAATTTAAAAAATGTTCGAGTATTTCACTTTCCAAATTGTTCACATAAAAAAAATCATGTTTTCAGAATGTGTTCGTGAATTCAAAAATTATTCAGAGAATTTCAAAAAATGTTCACCTTTGAACTTTTGTTTACAAATTTTAAAAATGTTCGGGAAATTCACGTTCCAAATTGTTCACAATACAAAAATCATGTTTTAAAAATGTGTTCGTGAATTCAAAAATTGTTCAAGGAATTTCAAAAAGTGTTCGCCTTTGAATTTTTGTTTACAAATGGAAAATATGTTGGGGAATTTTACGTTCCAAAGATGTTTTCAAAATGTGTTCCAGAATTCAAAAATTGTTCAGGGAATTTCCAAAAAGGCTAGTAATGATGGTGGCTAGCGACGTTTGTCAGTACCAAGAGGTTCTCCGTTCAATTGCTCACACAGACTTATCTTTATGGGAAATTTTCCTATGTGATGTTTTAAGTTTTGCCGCTGTAGTTTACCTCTTTAAAATGTCGGGCTGCAATTTATGAGACAAGAACTTGTGTGTCTCAGTGGTAACTGGGTCGCATGTTGTGCAAACCCACCTTGAGGTCTTGTGTTCTAATTCCAGTGCCAGCACCTTTCGAAAATACCTTTCTACACCCTGGAGCACTCCTGTGTGTAGAAACTCCACGTCCTTCTTTTTCTGCCTTTTTTCACGTTGCAACCCGTGTCACTGCAAATGGGCCGGCCCAGCTGAGTCGTCCTGTGCAAACCACCGACTCTTTGTCACAACGAGTGGCAAATATGAGGTCCCTCTGCTGCCTGCACCTCGTTGTGCTTACATTCGGTGCATCTTTCCAAGTCGACGAGGGCCAGTTGATCATTAATTTTCACGGGCTCATAATCATCGCAATTCGCAAGTACTCCCTCCGTCCCATAATATAAAAACGTTTTTGACACTTTTATATTATGGGACGGAGGGAGTACTTGCACATCAGTGTATCATTAGTTAATCATCTCCTTCCTCAGCCCTGAGCATCCTCTCGTTCGGTTCTTTTCCACAGCTAGTTTCGAACTGATCAAGGAGGCCACACTTACGACACCCCACTTCCTTGGCAGTGTAGCCTCGTTGTTCGAATTGGCAAAGTTCTTTCCCATCGCGCGCCGCTTCTTCTTCTTCTTCCTACCGCTACTTGTGGATCCGCCTTACTTTTATTTCGATGGGGCTATCCCTTGCGCCTTTATGAGCATAAAGTGCTCACTCTCCTCCGGGTCACTGAAGCAGAGCCGAATTGTCTTGCCGTGTGTGCGAGTCCTGGACTAGGGGGTCCTCGGGCGTCCGGTCTATTGATGTGGGCCGGACTGATGGGTTGTCAAGATACTAGACAGAGGATTACCTCTCGTGTCTGGTGGGGACTCCCGTGTGCGTGGATGGCAAGTATAGGTGTCCGGATATGTTATTCCTTTCTGTAAAACCGACTTTGTACAACCCTAAGCCCCTTCAGTGTCTATATAAACCGGAGGGAAGACCAGAGGTAGGATCACAACATTGCTAGGCTAGCTAATCTAGGGTTAGCCGAATCGATCTCGAGGTAGATCAACTCTTGTAACCCCTATACCCTCGAATATAATCAAACAAGAGTAGGGTTTTACCTCCATTAAGACGGCCCGAACCTGGGTAAACACTATGTCCTTTGTCCATAGCTACCATTGGTCCTCAGACATATAGCTTGGGCCCGCCTACCCGAGATCTACCGGTTTTGACACCGACATTTGTGCTTTCATTGAGAGCTCCGCTGTATCGTCGACAGAAGGATCGATGGCTCACCTCTTCATCAATAATGATGTTGCGTCCAAGGAAATATTTCTCCCCGGGCAGGTCTTTGTGTTCGGTGGCTTCGTGCTTCGTGCCAACTCGACCGGCCGCCTCAAGAAGGTCGATAGTTACGCCCCCGACCACCAGATCAGGTTTGGAAACCTGAACTACGTTGCTAACATCCAAGGAGACCTAGTCTTCGACGGGTACGCGGCCTCGGCGGCACTCCGTGTCCCCGCCGAGAAGACTCTTCGGGTCCCCTGTCAGATCCCGTCCAGGGGTGGACATCCACACCCGCCTTAGCCTTAGATCCGGGGCATGTCTTATTGTCCGAAGATGGGAGCATGAGCCTGCCAGACTTCTTCCCCTTGTGGAACTCCTGACCGAAGACCCAGATGCAATCTTAGACTTGGCTCTGGGCAATCATCTCGAACTGCCGAGGTCTGCAATCAGCAGGTCCGATCAGGCGTCCCATGCCGAACTCAGCTCAGCAGATCCACAGTTTCCGGTCCCACTTTCGCTCATAGATGAAGAATTGGGTTTGATGCAGTCTCTCGCCATCACGGAGGCCTTACCTCCGGACTGTACCCAGCTTGGACTGGGGGCTGAGAGCGAGGAATTTTATGCCCCACCCACCGCCCACTTAATAGGCACTTTCGAGGAATAACCAAAATATTCGACTACGCGTGCGAAGACATCGACAACATGGATGACGACGCCGACGTCGAACCAAGCCAAGTTCCAACCTTCACGGGGCGTTGGACGTCCACCTCAACCTACGATGTGTACATGGTGGACACTCCGGATAAAAAGAACGACGAGGATAACCCGAGCCCCGATGAGGATAAACCTATCGATAAACCACCAAAGCGTCGACGTCAGCGGCGCTGCTCACGATCGCATCGGGCAAAAGATAGCAATACCGTCACCGGAGATAATGAGACTCCGGATGATGCCGAAGATTCCGAATACCCCGCCGATCCCACATCCGATAAGGACGAAAGAGAAGAGGGTGAATATAGCCCCGGACACGTTGACAACGAAGATGCGGAGGACAGCAATTATATGCCAGAATCCGAAGAGGAGGTTAGCCTCGCCGACGAAGAATTCATTGTCCCAGAGGAACCCCTCGACCAGGAACACTTCAAAGTTACCCTAATGTCCTGGCCAAAAGAAGAAGAAGCAGCAGCTCAAAGCAGAAGAAGATACGCTTAATGAAAGGTGGACTAATGTCCTGGCCGCTAAGGAATATGGCCAAGAGCGACCTGTCAAAAGTTACCCTAAGCGCAAGCTGCTGCCTCAATTAGACGATGAAGCCCTTGAGATAATACCATCGAAATACAATCAGGAAGATCAACCAGACCGACCAGCACGTGGACAGGACAAAACGGCATATCAAGCCGAACACCAACCCACACCCCCTCGCTGAAGAGGCAGAGAGACGACAGTCGCGGGATACACGTACGACTTGCAACACGACCTAGCCAATAAAGCTGGTCAGACCAGATCAATCTACAGATCAAGGGGCCGCGCCCCGGCGCGAGACAATGGCTATGAAGCCCGGCATGACGACCGTTACTATGTTCAGGATCAGAACTGAACTCAGATGTCAGCCGATCTCCGCCGCGACATTGCGCGATATAGAGGGGTCGCACACCCCCTACGCTTCACGGACGAGGTCATCGAACATCAATTTCCGGAAGGGTTTAAACACATAAACATCAAACAGTACGATGAAACGATGGATCCGGCCGTCTAGATTGAAGATTTTCTTCTCCACATTCTCATGGCTCGAGGAGACGATCTCCACGTCATTAAATATCTTCCTCTAAAGCTGAAAGGACCAGCACGTCACTGGCTAAACAGCCTCCCAGAAAACTCCATTGGAACCTGGGAGGACTTGGAAGATGCTTTCCGGGCCAACTTTTAGGGCACTTATGTCCGGCCACTGCATGCCGACGACTTGAGTCACATAATTCAGCAGCCGGGCGAATCAGCCCGCAAGCTTTTGAATCGGTTCTTAACTAAAAAGAACCAGATGTAGACTGTCCGGAATTCGAAGCCTTAGCGGCCTTCAAACACAGCGTCCGTGATGAATGGCTCGCCCGACACCTTGGGAAGAAAAATCCGAAGACCATGCCAGCCTTAACGGCACTCATGACCTGCTTCTGTGCGGGCGAAGAACAGCTCAGGTGACCCTAGCACTTTTAAGGCGCGGGGCAGGAATGGTAAAACTCACCGCAATAAAAACAAATGTGAACAACAACAACGATGACGCAGATGATACGATAGTCAATGCCGTATTCAGCGGCCCTAAGTCCGGTCAGCGGAAGAAACCTTTCAGAGGCAACAAGGACGGGCCATCCAGCTTAGACAAGATCCTTGAGAGGCCTTGCCAGGTTCATGGCACACCCGATAAGCCTGCAAATCACACCAACAGGAATTGTTGGGTCTTCAAACAGGCCGGTAAATTCATACTGAACATAAGGGAAAAGGGCCTCCAAGCAAAGACGATGACGAGCCCCGTCAGCCGAACACCGGGGTTCAGAAATAGTTTCCCCCCGAGGTAAAGACAATGAACATGATATATGTCACTCATATCCCTAAAAGGGAACGCAAACGCGCATTACAGGACGTCTATGCCATAATCCTGTCGCTCCCAAGTTGTAACCCATGGTCAGCCTGTCCGACCACCTTTGATCGCAGGGACCACCCAACCAGTATCTGTCGCGGGGGTTCGGCCGCCCTGGTTCTTGATCCAATCATTAACCGATACCACCTCACTACAGTCCTTATGGACGGAGAAGCAGTCTCAACTTGATCTATCAAGATACTATACGCAAAATGGGGATCGACCCATCATGAATCAAGCCTAGTAACACTACTTTTAAAGGTGTGATACCAGGAGTGGAGGCCTGTTGTACGGGCTCAATTACACTTGAGGTATTATTCGGCTCCCCAGATAACTTTCGCAGCAAAGAGTTAATCTTCGACATCGTCCCCTTCCACAGTGGTTACCATGCACTGCTCGGACGAACCGTTTTCGCCCGCTTCAATGCAGTCTTGTACTATGCTTACTTGAAGCTTAAAATGCCTGGAACTCATGACGTTATTACAGTCAATGGTAATATGGAGCGCTCACTCCATACTGAAGAGCACACCGCGGCCCTTGCAGCCAAAGTATATGGCTGCCTTATCAAGCCGAACGGTTCACCGGCCAATAAAGCCAATGACATATCCAAACGAGTCCGGTCCAGGCATAATAGCGATAAATCAACGGATCTGAACACTGATTAGCAGTTCGGCATCCGCCAATCGGCCCACCAGGTTGTGGCCTATGTACCGCCCGTACACAATTACGCACTAAAAAAATACCTTGGGCGGCGCCGGAGGCACACTGCGGAAGTGGTCCATTGCACGGCTTGACCATAGTTGGGCCACATATATCTTTTTTACGCAGGTTCATCAAGATCCCTACTTGCAAGATGGTTGTCGCATGAGATCCTTTTAAGGCTGGCACGTCTCAACAATCAAATACTCCTCTCAAAGGATTCACTACTGATGAGAAAAGGCGCAGACGTGCGGCAGGGCATCATTGGAGTTTCTTTTCTGAACTATGATTTTTAGGCCCTGTGTTAGACTTCCCCTTATGTAAAATCTTTTCTTTTTTGGGCATGTAATATGACCTTAATATTGAACGACATTGCCTGTCATCAACGTATCAATAAAGATATAAAGGGCGTAGATGTTTACCACCTTTTTGGTTGGGTTTTGGTTTTTTCCTAGTCATCTGCGCTCCCCCTTACGTTCGACTGACATACGTGGTTCGACACAGTATTCATACCAGGGGCTGTGTTCGGCCCCACAAAATTCTTAAGTCTGAAAACCTATAGGGAACTCTTCGGCATCCCGGATATTGCATTATATGCATCGACTCCGAATCATGTCTTCGGTCTATAGTTGGGTTGCCTGGCTCCAGTGTTTGCCACCTTACGTTCCGCTCGTTCGGCTAAGGTAGTAAAGGGAGAACTACTGCGATTGTATTTCTGGTTCGTCCGGTTAAGTACCCCAGTAGAGAAAGCCGAAAACTGACTGTCATGATGGGTGAGAGCGGGTCAGCAATCCGGTGACTTAGTGTCATACTATGAATCGTTCACGATTTATGTCGTGTTATACGAGGGGCTTGGTTTTCGGCCAGCCCCGTTGCAAAGGCGCCGTACTCCGGATTGCCGTTCACGCAACAAGGGGCTAGTACTTAGCACCACCAATGGACTCTTATGGTTAAGTGAAAGTACTAAAACCGCATAGTCCGATTGCCTAGTTCACCTCGCAAGCCACCTCCTACATCGGACCAAGACGTAGGATAAAGTGCGGCCATGCGTTTCAGAACACCCCTATAATATTTACATGGGGGCTGATGCCGACGAATGGTAAAGTTTCAGATATATAAAAAGCAGAATAGGAGGATAAGCTAATCATAGAGCATAACTATTATACACCATGAGTTTATTACACGACTCTTACAAGCGGACTCAACTACTCAAATATGACGTCCTTTGAGCACTAACCCTCCACAATACGGGCTCCCTCGAGGACCTCATCCAAGTATTTCTCCGGCTGCCGATGCTCTTTGCCTTCAGGTGGCCCTGCGGTGGCAATTTCGATGGCCTTCATCTTCGCCCACCGCACCTTGAGGCGGGCGAAGGCCATCCGTGCACCTTCAAGGCAGGACGACCGCTTGAGGGTATCGATCTGAGGAATCGCATCCACTAGCCGCTTCACGAGGCCGAAGTGGCTGCTAGGTATGGCCTCGACCGGCCATAGACGGACTATCACATCCTTCATGGCCAGTCTGGCCACCCTGTGCAGCTCGGACAGCTGCTTCAGCTGGCCACTTAGGGGCACTAGAAGCCCCACTCTACAACGTCTGAGGTGTTGTCCTCGGGCGCCTTCTGTACGGTCTCGTCCGCCCCTCCCCGCCATGAGATGGCCTTTGGGATGACACCTTAGTGCCCTCCATGGCAGGGGAGAAAGGGCGCGAGATGGGTCGGCACTCTCCACCTCCCCAGGGGCTAGAGAGTTCCCCGTCAAAGAAGAGGGGATCGGGGTCTTGCACGGAGGTCTAAAAAGCATAAAAGGATTGGGCATGAAAGAGGTAGATTAAAGCAATAATTAAATGAGTAAGTTTCTGAAATTACATTTCGGCCAAGGGCTGTTCCCTTTGGGCCCTCTCCGGGCTGTGTTCGGACTCCGAGTCCGAACTATCCAAGAGGATCACCCTCCCCTTCTTCGGTGTCGCCCCCTCCAGGTTCTTGGAGGTTGTCCTCTTTCCCCTCCTCGTCTTGAGGGGGCGGTCGCTCTCCACGTCCTCTTCCTCCTCTCCCTCCTCCTCTTTGTCTTCGTCTTCCTCGTGGGAGGAGACGGGCTCGGTCTCTCCGGACACAGCTTCCGGAGGGCCTTTGCGGTGGGGCCCATTCTTGGGCCCCTTGCTCTCCTTCTTGGCCTTCTTCTCCGGCGACTGATAAGGCGCCGAGACCAGCATCTCCTCCAGCTGAGGAGTGACTGGGTTTTCGGGCAGTGGAGCCGGACACTTGATCCGCTCCGACTTCTTGGTCTAGCCCTGTAACGAAAGATGGGTTGATGAGTTCGCCATAGGTCAAATGTATATATATAAACTAGGTATGTCTTCGGAGATATCGAATACTTACTGGAGAGGCCGGATACGTGGTGTTGAGGCCGATGTTCTCGGTCTCCATGGGCCAGCTGCTCTTATGCGCCTTGAAAAACAGCTTCCATATTCCCTCGCGTGTGGTGCTAAGGAAGTGTTGTAGCATCCGCGGCTCCTTCGGCTTGAATTCCCACATGGGGGCAGCCCGGCGCTGGCAGGGGAGAATGCAGCGGAAGAGCATGATTTGAACCACGTTGGTTATACCAACGTTCTTCTCTAGCACATTGGTAATGCGCGTTTGCAGCGCCAGCACCTCAGTTTGCGACCCCCAGTCGAGGCCCTTCTCGTTCCAGGAGGTGAGCCTCATGGGGGGTCCGGATCTGAACTCTGGAATGGCCGCCCACTTAGTGCGGCACGGCTCGGTGATGTAGAACCACTCATGTTGCCAGATCTTCACGGTCTCCACAAAGGACCCCTTGGGCCATGTGGTGTTCGGCAGCATGCTAATCATAGCTCCGCCGCAGTCCGTGTGCTGCCCGTCGACCACCTTTGGCTTCACATTGAAGACCTTGAGCCATAGGCTGAAGTGTGGGTGGACGCGGAGGAGAGCCTCACACGGGTGGAGTACATGAGTCCGCGGACAAACGGGTGGAGTGGAAAACCTAAACCTCTAAGGAAGTGGGTAAGGAAGACGACCCGTTCGTCGCGCTCCGGAGTAGGAATGACTTGACCTTCAGGGCGAAGCCTGTGCTTGATATCGGCGGCAAGGTACCCCGCACTCCGAAGATGTTTTATCTCCTTCTCCGTCACAGAGGAGGCCTCTCACTTGCCTTTGGAGCCAGCTCCGGCCATGGTCGGAGGAGGAGGTGGTGGTGGTGAGAAAGACGGAGACTTTGCAGGCGCAGAGTGTTTGGGAGATTGGAAGGCCGAGGAGATGTGAAGGCGTGGGGAAAGAAGTGTGGATCTATTGCCCTCTTATAGGCAGTAAAAATACCAACCACCCCCACTCATGCCTTGAATCTCGCCCATTCCCAATGAAGGCGTGTGCCGCAAATGGTTGGATTACCCAAATATCATTGATGTACAATCCCGTACTAAGTGGGCACGATCTCTGTTTGACAGGACGTGCCAATGAGGCGTGGCCTCGAAACACGAAACGAGGTGTAGAAAAACGGTTCGATATGCCGAAGGGTCAAGTCTGACGCTTCGTCGGAAAGGCTGTCAGTAAAAGACACTATTCTTATTTTTTATATCCTGCCTTCGCGGCTAAGGGTTGTGTTTATCATAAAAAGCCGGATATAATTCTTTTACAAAGGAAATCTGATGTGTATTCTTCGAGGAACCCGCCTTGCAATGCCAAAGACAATCTGAACACCGAATATATCATCACTGAAGACTGGTTCAGGGGCTACAGTGGGAGTCCTGGACTGGGGGTCCTCGGGCGTCCGGTCTATTTATGTGGGCCGGACTGATGGGCTGTCAAGATACAAGACAGAAGATTATCTCTTGTGTCCGGTACGGACTCCCTTGTGCGTGGATGGCAAGTATATGTGTCCGGATATGTTATTCCTTTTTGTAAAACCGACTTTGTACAACCCTAAGCCCCTCCGATGTCTATATAAACCGAAGGATAGATCGGAGGAAGGATCACAACATTGCTAGGCTAGCTAATCTAGGGTTAGCCGAATCGATCTCGAGGTAGATCAACTCTTGTAACCCTATACCCTCGAATATAATCAAGCAGTAGTAGGGTTTTACCTCCATTAAGAGGGCCCGAACCTGGGTAAACACCGTGTCCTTTGTCCATAGTTACCATTGGTCCTCAGACATACAGCTTGGGCCCCCCTACCCGAGATATGCCGGTTTTGACACCGACACCGTACACCTTCAATCTTCCGACGAGATCCTCGACTGACAGCATCTTCTGGCCGAGACATTTCTTGATCGGCGTGATCGTTAATTTCGGCATGCTCATAATCATCGTAGGTGACATTAAAAATCTCAGTAGAGATCGGGTGTACTGGCTTGGTGGAGTCCAAAATTAACTTCCTACCTCGCGCGTCACAACCACCTTTTTATTCTAATGGTTATACACATGGTATGTCTTCCACCCCTACTTCATAGCCCATCAATACTGTTGAAGTATTTTCGACCGTCAACTTGCTACACTAGTAGAGAAATGGCTAGTCACAACTTCAATTGGCGGCGAGCCAGTTTCAATCCACGCCACAACTATTTTATTTTAAATAGTGGTGGCATGGGCATAGCATACGCCACCACTATAGCTTTATTGGTGGCCTGCAGTCATAAATCCACGTCGCAAGTAACATGTCTAGTCTATTTAAAAATAAAAATAAACCGGACTAACTACGGGTGGCGTGCTTATATATGATCACTCCACAAGAGTAACTTGATTACCAATGGCGTGCGGACATATGATACATCACTATTAACTACCAGTCTATCCATAAGAAAAAGGTTAGACGAGTTACTGGTGGCGTCTTGTCTAAAATTCACGTGACAAGTAACCATATACGGGCACGCCATCAGTACTAAAACAAGTACATATCTGTGTACGTTGACCTCGTCTTAGCAATAGATCCAGCATGCCCACACGTTTGAGCCTTATCAATGCAATTCACGCTACTAGGGGCAGCTCCTCCACGCGTTTCTCCCTTATCCACGCATACTAAGAATACTAGGCATGTAAGAGTTTCATTTTTCTGTTTTTTTTTGGAAAAAAAATTACCTACGCTGTTTGAGCGACACGTTATCTGTGTGTGTGCAGTACATCCTACAGCGACCTTCCTTTGTTTTCTCTTTAATATTTGTTTGACTGCACGTTGCATACATGTCTTGGTCCAGTTCACGTGAGCTTTTCTGATGGTCTTCTAGATTTCCCGTGATTGCTGCATGGGTCATGCATGTCGCCACGTTTGCCTCACACGTGTTGACTGCCAGTTTACTGATGGACACGTTGCCTTCTAGGCTTTTTTAGTGGGTTTCATCTTTGTTTTTTCTTTGCTTTTGGCTGCCTATAAGTAATTGGCCTGGTGTTTGTTCACGGTCTCTGCAAGAAATCATCTGACCCTCTATCCCAACCCAGCACTACGCGGCCGCTGCCCCCTCTCCTCTGTCTCTGTACGGGTGCGCAGCCTCATCCTCCCCCAACCTGGTCGCCGGCAGCCCCTGTGCCAGGCCCTCCGTTTCCCCTCAGCGAGGCCGAGATGGTAGCGCGGTGCGCAGCCCCATCCTCCCCAGCCTGGTCGCTGGCCAACCCCTAGCGCCAGGCCCTCCGTTTATCGTTGGCGGTGTTGGCGTTGAAGGATGGGGCGACGATGCCATCATACTCTTGGAAAAGCAACGCGGGCAGAAGGAAGAGCACGCGCCCCGGCGTCGGAGGAGACTTGGCAGGAGATGGTTGTTCTGCTGCAGGTACGTGAACGGGGTGGCTAGGTTGACACGCTGGCCTCCTCCGGTATCCTCTCGTCGCCCCGCTCCGGCTCCAGCCCCTCGCTTGCCGCCTCCTGCGACGCCGGTGTTGAGCTCGCTTGCAAGGTGTTCTATCAATTGACCAAACTAAACCAAGTCTGAGTATGGACAATGGTCATGTACTTTCCTTCCTCAAGCACTCCTCCTCCTCGGCGTCCTCCTCCCCTGGCGTCGACCACCCCAGCCAGGAGTACGTCGAGCGCGGCCTCCCCCAATGAGGAGTTCTACATCGGGCAGTGGCGCGTCGGCGTGCCGCACGGCGCTGGGATGTACCTGTGGACGAACGGGTGGATGTACGCGGTGGAGTGGCGGCACGGCAAGGCCACAGCCGGGGCAAGTTCTCCTGGCCATCGGGCCGGGCGTCACCTTAGAGGGCGAGTTCAAGGACGGCTTCTAGGATGGCGACGACACCTACACCGGCGCCGCCGGGGACAGTTAAGGGCTCCTGGTCCATGAACCTTAAGCACGGCGCCGGTAGGAAGAGCTACGTCAACGGCGACTAGTAAGACGGCGAGTGACGAGTGGTGCTCCGGGCTGCAAGACGGCGCCGGCCGCTACATCTGGCGCAACGGGACCGTGTATAGGGGGAGTGGCTACCGCGGCGCGCTCGCCTGGGCCAACGGCAACCGCTACGACGGCGGCTGGGAGGATGGCTGCCCGCGCGGCCAGGGCACCTTTCGATGGGCCGACGGCAGCGTCTACATCGGCTTCTGGATGAGAGACGGCCCGAGCGGCATTGTCCAGCAGAAGGGCGTCTACCACGCGCCCATCTCCAGCGGCGCCGTCCCCGAAGGCGCACGACCCCGTGACGCGTTCGCGAGGGAATTGCCTGGGTTCATGGGCGTCGGCGCCACCGAGTCCACGCCTCTGCAGAGGCCGCTCGACAGTTCGGTTAATCGGACGGCCAATGGGCGGGCAAGCTCCGTGTGCCGGATGAGCAATTGCTCCGAAGTACGGCATGATTTGCATCTGGGAGTCAGGCGACAACATCACCTGCGACATTGTGTTCGGAGCTTGGCTTGGACCGCCGCCTTCTTGGTGTTCTCCCATGATAGGATGCACGACATCTTGTGCTTAGCCCTGCAGCACAGAGAATTCTCTTGTGTATTCAGTTCGGTCAGGTTCAGTTAAGTTCATTTGAGTGGAGGCATGCACCTGTTGTCGGACTTGTTCTTCTGGTTCTCCTCCCACACCTTCACCATCGACAGCTTCCGATTCATCTCCACCTTCACAAGCACCGCGTCTGTATGCGAGTTCATTCATTTCGTGTGTTTTTGTATTCATACCAAACAAATTAAAACTGAAAACTTGCAAACCAAATGCACCGAAACTTGAAGCAGAGGGTGGACTACATGATGTACGTACCTCTGTCAGTTTCTGGACCTGGAGGGGCTGCAGGTCCTTGCTGTGCTGTTGTTGGCGCTGGGGCACCATCAGCAGCAGCAAGACGGATCGATCGATTAGAGTTAGCATAGCACCAAACTGATGCCAGAGTGATCCACGTCTAAACGTTTGTAAACACTGCCACTACCGTTCCAGAGTCGCCCTAGTGGACGACGCGCGTAGGAGCATGAGGACGGCGGGGAGAGCGGGGCGCTTCTGCCGCCACCGTCCCCGGCGCCGCACATCGCCAAGTGGGTGTCCCCGCGGCAGGAGGAGACCATCGTAATTGACGTATGCACTACGAGCTCATGCTCAACTTGCAGCTCAGGATCAGGTGGGTTGCATTGGTCATCTCCCTTCGTCAGCGAGTCTGAATTACGATGTGTTCAAGGAATATAGTCAAGATTAAAATATTTGCATTTGCTTTCAGTACCTTTGCTCCACGCAGAGTTATAGGAATATAGTAAAGACTAAAGACTCTAAACAATATTTTAGTGATCTTGGATGTCATCACCTGCATAGACTTTTCTCCCGTAATAGTATTGCTTCCAGTTTGTTGGTTCATGGACGGTCAGATGGTTGCAGCGTATCGCCTGCTTCGGTGGATCGACTTGAATAGATTGGCTGTTGATGATATGTCTTTTAGGACCAGCAGCAGTGGTTTGATTCAGATGTAAATCTCACTATTACTACATCAGCAACAATATTTTAGGTCTAAGAAGAGAAGCAAAGCTTCGTACTTCCATTACCCACTATCACTACATAAAGTAGATCACTTATTCATGTATCAACTAGATTATCTATTTTTTTATGAACTACTTTACCACGAATTGAGTCTTGAAACGGCTTACCAAATATTAAAAAAAACTAAATAGCAATTCTTTTGGCGCGGCGTGCCACCGTGCACTATTCGCTAGTCTCCCTCTATCTCCGTACGAGAGCCATGGAGCCACCCGACGCCCACGTCTTTTTCTTTTATCTCACCAGGAAAGCATGACCAACAGTAGGAGCGTGTTTGGTTCTCGTAGCAACTTTTGTCTGCATAGAATATACTTCCCAGTTGGGGTTGGTTACGAGAAAATAGGCAAAAAAATCTATATCTGCACCTAGTTTGGCTGCCTGCATACCCTCTAGCCTGCATGAGATGCAACAAAAGGTGACCTGTTTGGTTGCCCGCTTGTTTAGGCGGAAACACAAGGCATTGTGTTTGGTTTCATGCAACGCCTATTGTCTGGTAACCTCTTCGATGGGGTGGTGAGGGTTAGCAGCACACAGGCACATGCATAACAACCCAAAGACACACAAAAGTTAGCATATTAACATAGTTCTAAACCATATCAAGTAGTTTTAAACATAGTACCACACTTAAACATAGAAGTTTTCAAGCAAAGGAGTACAATATGGTCGATACTAAACCAGCCGGAACAACGGAGAGCTACCCTAGACCACTTCAATGTCGTCGTCATTGAAGACGATGACCTTCAGTGTGTCGGGAATCAGCAGCTTGAAGGTTACCATGTATCCGATCTTGATCTGATGGACGACGGCAAAGGTGACCCAACCCTGATCGAGGTTGACCCTGCCGTTCATCAGCCAGACAGTGAACCTCCATGAGTAGTCGGTGTTCGTCTTCAGCTTTAACTCTATCAGCACAGTCGAGAAGTGCTAGGTGAATTCTAGGGGCATTGAGATGCACTCAAGCTTCGGGGCAAGGGTCACCTTGCAGAAGTGAGTTGGCCCACCCTCCTCGTGGTAGTGCCCGTAGTTCCAATGCTTGCCACTGGGGGCCTCCTCCGGCACCACATCGTCATCCGTGGCCACCTCCTCAGGCATGCATTGTTGGAACAACCTCCAAGGGCGGCACCACCTCCTTCCCCTTGTCCATGGGCGGCACTCCTCCTTGTCCTTGTTCTCCGTTGTCTCGATCTGCGTTATGAAGAGCTCAAAGTTCATGGCGTTATGAACAACACAAAGACAATAGCGTTATGAACATCAAAAAGTTCAAAGGTCGATCAACATTAAATCTATCGTCCAAAGAATCTATATTTACCTAGCCTAATGACCACTACTACGCACCACCGCACTCAGTTAACCCTCTCCGTCTCTCACTCTCCTCCTATCCATCACCATGAACTCCAACTCCAACCCCAACCCCTTCCCTTGGGGCATTGGATGGAGGGCTTTCTTCCTCAGGTGTTCGTTGGGTTACCACACCAAGTTCGAGAACACCATGGAAGTTTGCTTGAACTTCAGCAGCATCGAAGACTTACACAAGTAGGTAGAAGTTCTGGTGAAGAAGGCGGCGGTGGAGGAGTTGAAGAAGTTGATTCCTGACCCAATGACGGGGGTTATGTCTGTGGACATCCTACACTAGGCCATGAATCACCGACTCCAGTGATGCCGCACAGAGGACAAGGTGGGCCAACTACAGAGTGTACATGTCTCCTCAAGACCAACGTGTAGCAGCCTTCTGGAATAGGTCATTCGTAGCGCCAGAGGTCATCACCCTGGTGTCGGAGGAGGAAGAGGAATCGGTGGAGGTGGTGGTCAGGGCGTCATAGACATGCCACCGTACTTTGTCGATCGATCTGCATGACAACGAGGACGATGATACGGTGGTCCAGACGGAGGACAAGAACAAGGTCAAGCCTCCCCCCTCCCGCTCCAAGCGCCTCCAGGGTCGCCGGGGCTAAGATTAGAAACTACTGTCTAAGATTAATCCCCAATCCCCATTCCCCTTGTACTCAATCCAGATCGGAACCCTAAAATTCATCACTACTAGAAACTCATGATGATGTTATGATCAGTCGTATAACTATTTATCCCAACTCCCCATTCCCCTAGGATGCAGATCAAATACAAACACGGATGGAATGCGAAAATAGTAAGTGAGGACGTGAAAATAGTGCTTACCGCCATTGCCGATGTGCTACGGGTGATGTAGCGGATGACGGTGATGGAGGCCGGTGCTTGCCTTGCTGTTTTCTGCTGAATGCCGCCATTGTCGGTGAGTGTGGAGACTGAGAGAGAGGGGAGAGAGAGCGGCGAGGGTAATTATTGTGGGCGATTCGGGAAGCAACGCGACTTCTCGAGCATGGCTGCTCGCGTATAGCCACCACCGCCCAAGTGCATCGCGTAGGTCTGGCTCTGAAAAAACTGCCGATTTGGACGTTCCTAGCGGGCCTGGTTGAGAGTTGCTTCATGTTCCGTGCGATGCAGGCCCAACAGTGAACGTAGGGAGCCAAACAACCCATTTTCTTCTCGCGCGGTCCTGGCTGGCCTCTATGTGGGCTACCAAACACGCCCTAGGCATCCGCGCGGGCGGCTCCCTCCCCAATGTGGTTCCTCACCTCCACCGGGATCCTTCTCACTTGTTTCATGGCTAAATCGTGGTGGCTCCCTCCCCAGTGAGTACGGGCACGAACGCACTGTGAGCCCTCCTCTCGTCTGACCACGTTGCTCCTCCGTGGACCACGCCGTGTGGGAGGGTGCTTGTGACGCCGGCTTCAACGACAACACAATGGTGTTTCTGGTCAGCGACTGATGCTACAACTTTGAATCTTGTTATCTCTAATTTCTAATACTAGAGACCAAGCAAACTGAGTTTTGAGGGAACACGGTGTCGTAGTTTTTTTTTTCAAAATTTTTAGTAGAGGCGTCCCCACGCCACCAAGGTCCTTTTTTACCACGCCACCACTAGGCTTTTCTGCACTAGTGCTAGTATATTTGTCCATCGTCCTTACATGTGACATGCACGCGAAGGTACGAAGATGATCAACTCAAAGGTTGGTGCTTCTAACCTTGCCTCTAGCTCTTCAAGAGTGCCTTTCTTCATGGACATTTGGCACAACGTTTTGCAAAGGCTTGATGACATGGATACACTCGTCAAACCATGAACCTTTTGTTTCACAAGCATGTCAGCTTTTAAGTCGGTGCTTTGGGGGATAGATTTCTCTTATCCATCAGCTCGCATGGTAGTATTACTGGCCCATCATCCCCTTCGCTGGCCATGAGACTAAGCAAAATAGTACTTATTTTGTGCAAACGTGAAGAGCACTAGGATAGATCTTCTTGTCTTGAGGTATCACACCTGGAGTCGAACCTGAAAGAGACCCAAGAATTGTGGCCAATAGTGCACCTTGTAGCATCAAGCACCGGTGAGTGAAAGCAATTAGCACTAGTAGAAAAGGGGGCAATGGTCCAGGCCGGGCCAGCCCATTAGTACCGGTTCAGTCCAGAACCGGAACCCATGGGGGCATTGGACCCGGTTCGTGAGCCCCGGGGGCCGGCTGGGCCACGTGGGCCATTGGTCCCGGTTCGTCTGGACCTTTTGGTCCCGGTTGGTGGGACGAACCAGGACCAATGGGCCTCGCTCCTGGCCCACCACCATTGATCCCGGTTGGTGGCATGAACCGGGACCAAAGGCTGCCCTTTAGTCCCGGTTCGTGGGACGAACCGGGACCAATGAGTTGCCTATATATACCCCTCGCCCGCGAGCAGAGCACTCTCACTGCTCTGTTTTTCCTGGCCGGCAAGGGGAGAGCTTTGTCGTGCTCTAGCTCACCTCCTATGCACACGAGGTGTTCGATGGAATGCCCGAGCAACACTACTTAAGCTTTTTCCTCTCCAAGCTCGACCTCCAAGCTCCATTTTCCTTAATATTTGTCTAGGTTTAGCGGTCCGTCATGTCCCATCCCCGTCTTTTCCGCCGTCGATCGCCCGCGCCGATCTCGTCGCCGGCACCACCGTGGTGAGCCTCTTGTTCTTATCTTCTTTCCGAAAGGAAAAAAAATTCTTACTTGTATGGTTATATAGATACTTGTATAATTTTCTTACTTTTATTATTGCATCTTATATAGTGCGATGGTTTTGGTATCCGCCCCCGTCGGCCCTCGTCCTGTCTATGATTCGGATGTGGTATATATTATCTTTTCATAACTATTGGTACATTTATTATTTATGACAATTATGCCGACCAACGTGACATAGATTTTATTTATCTAGGAGGTTGTTGAACCGGAAATTCCAACCGACCCTATTGTCGAGAGGTTAAATTTAGTTGAAGAAGAAAACAGTTTCTTGAAGGAAAAAATAAGAAAAATTGAGGAGGAGGAGATGATATTGGAGTTGCATGTTGCGGATGTCGTCGATGATCACAAGATCAAGATGGATGCAATGCGTTTGAAGATTAGAAAGATTAGAAAATATGCCATTCATACCGAGGCTTGGTATCATTATGCCGTTGGATCAGTTGTTACATTGGTTGCGATTATGATCGCATTTGTTTTCGCATTGAAATGTTTTACATAGTTTCAATGTATGGTTTAATTAATTTAGATGCTCTGCAGAGCTTTATGTTGTTAGATGAGAACTATGTATGTACTTCCGTTTTAATGTGATGATGAATTTCTATTAATTTGGTCACTTAATTATCTATTCATGATGTTCTGTAATGATTTTTGACACACTTAATTATACTAGTATGTATGCACGTGCGATGCACGTCAAAGTAAGTGTTTTTGGTGAAAGGAAAAAGGATTAGGGTACGCTGCAAAACAAGGAAATACGAAATAATACACTATGCATGAATGCAACAACGAATATTATTGTTGTAAAAATATATGTTAGAAGAGTGTAATTTCTATTGATTGGTGACAGAGTTGTAAAAAACAAAGGAAAATAACCAGCGGGATCCAAATTCATTAACTGTTTAATTTAGATTTCTTCTCTCTTTGGTTCTGTTTCTAGACCCATCTCAAGCCATCAAGCACGTCCTCTCTCCTCTGACCGCAGCATGGCCTGAGCAGCAGGCACCTCTTTATAACATGATGGTTCTAGAATATACTGTAGGCAGCTGATGGGTACTGTTCATGCGAATCCCATTGCTTTCAACCGTTAGATTGAGAATACCAACTGTCAGGATTGATGCCCTGAACCCATTCAAAACTCATACACTATATAGTGGTATAGATATAATGCACGCAGATGAACCGGCAATGGATGTACGGTTCAAGACACACCTCCGAGAACATTAAGGGCGTGCATGATTTTCTCGAAGTGGCTGAGGCAAACAAGCAGAATGGTTTTATGTGTTGTCCATGCCCTATATGTGGGAATACGAAGTCTTACTCTGACCGGAAAATCCTTCACACCCACCTGCTTTACAAGGGTTTCATGCCACACTATAATGTTTGGATGAGGCACGGAGAAATAGGAGTTATGATGGAAGACGGCGAAGAAGAAGAGTACAATGACAACTATGTGCCCCCTGAATACGGTGATGCTACTGAAGATCAAGAGGAACCAGACGATGTGCACGATGATGCTGCAACGGACGAAGCTGCTGAAGATCACGAGGAACCAGACGATGTGCCCGATGATGATGATCTCCGCCGGGTCATTGTCGATGCAAGGACGCAATGCGAAAGTCAAAAGGAGAAGCTGAAGTTCGATCGCATGTTAGAGGATCACAAAAAAGGGTTGTACCCCAATTGCGAAGATGGTAACACAAAGCTCGGTACCGTACTAGAATTGCTGCAGTGGAAGGCAGAGAATGATGTGCCTGACAAAGGATTTGAGAAGCTACTGAAAATATTGAAGAAGAAGCTTCAAAAGGATAACGAATTGCCCGGCAATACATACGCAACAAAGAAGGTCATATGCTCTTAGGATAGGAGGTGCAGAAGATACGTGCATGCCCTAATGACTGCATCCTCTACCGCGGTGCGTACAAGGATCTGAATGCATGCCCGGTATGCGGTGCATTACGGTATAAGATCAGACGAGATGACCCTCGTGATGTTGCCGGCGAGCCCCCCAGGAGGAGGGTTCCTGCGAAGGTGATGTGGTATGCTCCTATAATACCACGGTTGAAACGTCTGTTCAGAAATGGAGAGCATGCCAAGTTGATGCGATGGCACAGTGAGGACCGTAAGAAAGACGGGAAGTTGAGAGCACCCGCTGACGGGTCGCAATCGAGAAAAATCGAGAGAAAGTACTGGGATGAGTTTGCAAGTGACCCAAGGAACGTATGGTTTGCTTTAAGCGCGGATGGCATTAATCCTTTCGGGGAGCAGAGTAGCAATCACAGCACCTGGCCCATGACTCTATGTATGTATAACCTTCCTCCTTGGATGTGCATGAAGCGGAAGTTCATTATGATGCCATCCAAGGCCCTAAGCAACCCGGCAACGACATTGGTGTGTACCTAAGGCCATTAGTTGAAGAACTTTTACAGTTGTGGAATGGAAAGGATGTACGTACGTGGGATGAGCACAAACAGGAGGAATTTGACCTAAAGGCGTTGTTGTTCGTGACCATCAACGATTGGCCTGCTCTCAGTAACCTTTCAGGACAGACAAATAAGGGATACCACGCATGCACGCACTGTTTACTTGACACCAATAGTATATACCTGGGAAGCTGCAGGAAGAATGTGTACCGGGGCCATCGTCGATTTCTTCCGACCAACCATCAATGTCGAAAGAAAGGCAAGCATTTCAAAGGCGAGGCAGATCACCGGAAGAAGCCCGCCATGCGTACCGGTGATCACGTACTTGCTATGGTCAATGATTTACACGTAATCTTTGGAAAGGGTCCCGGCGCACTAGTTGTTCCGAATGACGCTGAGGGACACACACCCATGTGGAACAAGAAATCTATATTTTGGGACCTATCCTACTGGAAAGACCTAGAGGTCCGCTGTTCAATTGACATGATGCACGTGACGAAGAACCTTTGCGTGAACTTGCTAGGCTTCTTGGGCATGTATGGAAAGACAAAAGATACAGCTGAGGCACGGGAGGACCTGCAACGTTTGCACGAAAAAGACGGCATGCCTCCAAAGCAGTATGAAGGTCCTGCCAGCTATGCTCTTACCAAAGAAGAGAAGGAAATCTTCTTTGAATGCCTGCTTAGTATGAAGGTCCCGACTGGCTTGTCGTCGAATATAAAGGGAATAATAAATATGGCAGAGAAAAAGTTTCAGAACCTAAAGTCTCATGACTGCCATGTGATTATGACGCAACTGCTTCCGGTTGCATTGAGGGGGCTTCTACCGGAAAATGTTCGATTAGCCATTGTGAAGCTATGTGCATTCCTCAATGCAATCTCTCATAAGGTGATCGATCCAGAAACCATACATTTCTAAGGAGTGATGTGGTGCAATGTCTTGTCAGTTTCGAGATGGTGTTCCCACCATCCTTCCTCAATATCATGACGCACGTCCTAGTTCATCTAGTTGACGAGATTGTCATTCTGGGCCCCGTATTTCTACACAATATGTACCCCTTTGAGAGGTTCATGGGAGTCCTAAAGAAATATGTCCGTAACCGCGCTAGGCCAGAAGGAAGCATCTCCATGGGCCAACAAAAAGAGGATGTCATCGGGTTTTGTGTTGACTTCATTCCTGGCCTTAAGAAGATAGGTCTCCCTAAATCGCGGTATGAGGGGAGACTGACTGGAAAAGGCACTCTTGGAAGGGACTCAATAATATGTAGGGACGGATATTCTTGGTCTGAAGCACACTACACAGTTCTACAGAACTCAACCTTGGTGACCCCGTATGTCGATGAACACAAGAACAGTCTGCTCTCCAAACACCCGGAGCAGTGCGACGACTGGATTACATGTGAACACATCAGGACTTTCAGCAGTTGGTTGGAAACACGTCTCAGAGGTGACAACACTGTTTGTTATGAGTTGTACTTGTTGTCCAGGGGACCATCTTTGACTGTATTGATTTACAAAGGATACGAGATAAATGGGCATACATTTTACACGATTGACCAAGATCAAAAGAGCACCAACCAAAACAGCGGTGTCCGCTTTGATGCAACAACCGAGAGGGGAAAGGACACATATTATGGTTACATAGTGGACATATGGGAACTTGACTACGGACATGATTTTGAGGTCCCTTTGTTTAAGTGCAAATGGGTCAATCTGTCAGGAGGCGGGGTACAGGTAGACCCACAGTACGGAATGACAACAATGGATCTAAAAAATCTTGGGTACACTGACGAACCGTTCGTCCTAGCCAATGATGTGGCACAGGTTATCTATGTGAAGGGCATGTCTACCAGACCGAGAAAAAGAAAAGATAAGGAAGCGACTACATCATGCAATGAGCCAAAGCGCCACAGAGTTCTTTCAGGAAAAAGGGACATCGTGGGAGTGGAGGGCAAGACAGACATGTCTGAAGATTATGAAAAGTTTCATGAAATTCCTCCCTTCAAAGTCAAGGCTGACCCCAGCGTCCTGATAAACGATGAAGATTATCCATGGTTACGGCGCAATAAGCAAATGACACAAGCGAAGAAAAGTGAAGACTTTCTCCCGCAACTATTATGATGATACCATGCCAACTTTGTAACAGACGAGTATGATACCATTGTCCGTTTTGTACAGGCCCATGCTATGTGGGTGAATTTATGATACCTTGCGAACTTTCAACTTTTTCAGAGTTCATTTGAAAACTAATGGCACTAACAGAAAGTTTATAATTTTTCCAAGACTAAAAGCAAAAAAGAATTAAAAATAAAGCAAAAAACAAAAGAAAATAAATAATGCAGAAAACAAAACAAAAAAACTGAAAAAAATAAAATAGCAACAATAAGTATTTTGTTGTAAGTAGAAACAAAATAAAATAAATAAAGCAAGAAAGGAAACAAAAAAAGTGTTTTCAAATTTGAAAACTAATGGCACTAACAGAAAGTTTATAATTTTTCTAAAATTAAAAGCAAAAAAGAATTAAAAAATAAAGCAAAAAACAAAAGAAAATAAATAATGCAGAAAACAAAACTAAAAACTGGAAA
>NC_057798.1:16560312-16561074 GCF_018294505.1 Triticum aestivum | reverse complement strand
GAAAGAAAACAAAAAAAGTGTTTTCAAATTTGAAAACTAATGGCACTAGTAGAAAATTTATAATTTTTCTAAAACTAAAAGCAAAAAGAATTAAAAAATAAAGCAAAAAAACAAAAGAAAATAAATAATGCAAAAAACAAAAAAACTGGAAAAAAACAAAAAACTGCCACCTATTGGGCCACCATGGCCTGAATACGACTAGAAACCCAACCTGGGCCAGGATTCAGGCCCGCAGAAGGCCCAATAGGCCCACAGCAGCATAGTGTGAGGTTAGACCCGAAAGCCTGTAGTTGATAGGAGCTCGAGAGGGTGGGCGCAACAGCGCTTATAAACCACTCTCGAGCCCTCTCAACTAGCGAGGTGGGACTAAACTTTCGCCGCGATGCGGGCAGCACAGGGGCCTTTGGTCCCGGTTGGTGGCACCAACCGGGACTAAAGGGTGGCATTGATACCGGTTCATGGCACCAACCGAGACCAATGCCCCACCTTTAGTCCCGGTTGGTGGCACCAACCGGGACTAAAGGGTGCATTAGTCCTGGTTGGTTTCACGAACCGAGACCAAAGGCCTGGTTATATAAGTAGCACTTAGGAAAATTTGACGAACTCATCGCTAGTTGCCCCCGGCCCCCCCGACGATGCCGAGCTCATCGACGCCGCCAGGCTGCCCAGATCGACGCTGTCCGCTGCCCCGACGCCGCCCGCCGCCCAGACGCCGTCCGCGCGCCGCCCCGACGCCGTCCATGCGCCCCCGTCGTCGCCCCT
>NC_057798.1:16531831-16558789 GCF_018294505.1 Triticum aestivum | reverse complement strand
CATATGATAAAGAGCCCGGGCTGACATGACTAGTCGTAAACCCAAAGTGGCACAGACTTACAGGGACAGGCATTCATGACCCAGCTTCGAACGTGTCGGTCATCAGCAAGTGGGTCCGGGCTGTAGCACTGGGCTAGCAGGACTCCGGTAAACCGGGCTGTAGCGGGCTAACAGGACTCCGGTACTCAAAGCGTGACATTTCCCCGAAGGGACAGACACAGGAACGAAGAAGGACACATGCCGGCCAGCCTAAGTGTTCCAGAGCAGTAGCAAGCTACCATGGCTCAGCGGTAACACTAGGAGACATTTCCCGGTAAGAGAGGCTACTAAAGATAAACAACTAGATAGTCAGATCCCACACATACCAAGCATTTCAATCATACACACAATATGCTCGATATGTGCAAATACAACGAAGCATCACAACATGACTCTATGACACAAGTACTTTATTTAAGGCTCAGGGAGCCATAAATAACATACACAAAGGTACGGGTTTCACGACCCAACATACAAGTCATAGAGTCATACAAGCCAACAGCGGAAGTAACTTGTCTGAGTACAGACAACTAGTAAAATAAAAGAGGCTTGGAAAGCCTAGCTATACTACGTGGTCCTCCACAAGTTCAGGGTCACCACCTGGGTCCTTAGCCTACTCGTTGATGTCAACGTCTACATAGAACCCATCAGAAGGGGTTGCAGTGTCTTCTGTAAAAATGTAGATTATAGCAACATGAGTACAAAGGTACTCAGTAAGACTTACATCAGATCCTATATACATGCATAGTATCAAGAAGGGTTGGTGGAGTTATTGCAGCAAGCCAGCTTTGACTCTTGGCTAGGCTATCCTACGATACTCCAGCTTGAAATAGTTTTGCGCACACGAGTCCACTATTCACCACTTCAATACACTACCGAGGATCCACCTCCGTCTTCCTACGGAAGAGCCATCCTCGGCACTCACACTTATCTTGAGGCTTTTAGTAGTTTCCATTTACTTGTCTATGAACTGTATAGGCAACCAAGTAGTCCTTTACCGCGGACGCGGCTATTCGAATAGATCATGTTAACCCTGCAGGGGTGTACTTCTTCACACACGCTCTCACCACTTATCGTTGCTTACACGACATGTACTCGGCAACCTTCAAGCGGAAGCCCAACGTGGGTGTCGGCCACGACCTACCTAATCACCTAAGCCTCCAGTCCAGGTTTATCGCCTATTCAGGTTCCATCCGCAGGGAGTCCGGCCGAGGTTTCCCATACGGCCCCGAACGATGTGAATAGGGTTCCCGAGATACCTAACGGGTATTCGGTACACCATGCCACGTACCTACCGCATCACAGCCCACCCCTACGGTCAGCGCTGTCCACGGCCTCCAGTAGGCTACAAACACCAGAAACTACTTGCAACTCCTGGACGGAGAACTAGGGTGAATAAGAAGCCGAGAGGGTCCATTGGTTTCGGGCCCAATGCATGGTAGTAGCTGGTTCTTAAATCACACATACAGATCTCAGTGCTTAAGGTCGGCTTCAATGAAACAACCCACCATGTACTCCTACATGGCCTCTCATCGATACCTTTACCAAATCGTGTTCACCACACCACTCTCACTACCGACATAATCATTTCACTCTAGCCCATCACCCAGATGAACCAGACCTGACACGACTCTAAGCATAGCAGGCATAGCAAGGTAGGAACAACACATACATATGGCTCAATCAACTCCTACACATGCTAGTGGGTTTCATCTAGTTACTGTGGCAATGACAGGTCATGCAGAGGAAATGGGTTCAACTACCGTAGCACACAGCAGTTTGAATCGCGTTGTCTTAATGCAGTAAAAGAGAGCAGGAGCGAGAACATGGGATTGTATCGATATGATCAAATGGTTGGTTGCTTGCCTGATGGTTCGATGCACGGGTACGGTTCTTCGTTAGGGTAATCACGGTACTCCTCGGGAACAGATCCTGTCGCAAAGGACATCGATACACAAGCATCACCAAACAATGTGCAACAATATGATGCATGCATGAAACATGGCAATATGAGTGTGTTGGGCTAATGTAGCTAAAGCCAGAGGGGTTTGAACAAATTTGAATCAAAGATTCAAATTCCAAATTCAAATATGGCCTTTTAAAGTGCCTTTTCTTGTTCTGCTTAAAACATCAATTTAACTTGTTTGATCATGCATGAAAATAGTACAGATGGGTAGATTGGATTTTTCTGATCATTTTTCATATATAATTTGTCCAATTTGGAGTTACAGAATAAAAGTTATGAATTTTTGAAGTTTAATTAATATTCTGGAATTTCCTGATTTAATTTAAATCCAGAAATTCAATTACTGCGTCAGCCTGACGTCAGTGTGACGTCAGTAGGTCAACGGAACAGGTCTGGGTCAAACCTGACAGTGGGTCCCGCATGTCAGGGTGATTATTTTAATTAAAACTTAATTAAAACTAATCCTGTTTAATTAACAGGGCTGGGCCCCACCTGTCATTGACTCAGGGGAGTCAACCAGGGCCCACCCGTGGTCAAAGTCAGTGTCGGCTGCCGGCGTTTAGTCGCCGGCGAGCCCGACGCGGCGGCGGAAGTGATTTTGGTCGTTTCGGCCACCAAATGGACCGCGGAGGCCACCGGAGTGGAGCTGAGGGCAACCCGCAGCTCTTGGCGGAGCCCGTTGGGGTCGGGGTGGCCGGAGTCGACGGCGGCGAGCTCGGCTGCGGCCGCCGGGGTTCGGTCGTGCACGGGAACGGTGCTGGAGCTCGAAGTCGAGCAAAGCGAGGCGCTAGGGATGCTCTGCGGGGTTCTGTGAACTCGTTGGACTCGCCGGGGTGACCAAATGGTCACCGGAGCTGCGTCGACGGCGAGCTCGGCGACGGCGGAGGTTCGGCCGTGGTGGGGAGGAGGCTACGGTGAGGGAACGAGGGGGAGAAGAGGGGGAAACGGTGGCGTAGCTCACCGCGGTTGCAGTGGGCGTCGAAGCGGGCTCGGGGACGCGCTGGAGACGGCGAATTCGACGGCGACGGTGGTCGGAGCCCGAAGAGGGGAACGGCGACGTGGCGGCGATGCAGGGCTTCCGGGGAGCTGTGGAGCGGTGGGGAGGAAGAGGGAGTCGAGGCGGAGCTCCTGAGCTAGTCGGGGGAGCGAGGGGTGGTCGGAGTCGGTGGCTAAGGCGAACGGCGGCGACGGTGGTGTTCAGCCGGGAGAGAGAGAGAGCGAGGGAGAGCCGGGGGAGAGTGAGAGAGAGCAGGGAGGAGGCGTGGCGTCGTCCAGGGACACCGAGGCGAGGAGGGGAGGGCAGGCAGGCAGGGAGAGAGGTGGCGTGGCGCGGTGGCCGTGCGCACGCGCCGGCCACACGCCTGGCCGACTGGCGCCAGGAGGACGACGGCGGTGGTGGGCTGGGCTGGCTAGCTGGGCCGGCCAGCTGGCTGGGCCGCACAGGTAAGTTTTCCCCCTTTTTTTCTATTTCTGTTTTTATTTAATATATCTGCAACTTTGTTGAATTAAATAAAATACCTAGGCAACTCGAAAAATCACCAAACTACTCCTGGTCCATCGTTGGATTATTTCCAACATGAAACATTTTAGTTTGGAGATATTTGAGCATTTAAATATTTTATATTATTTTAAATGCCCAAATTCAAATATTTATGATTTAAATCAAAAACCTTAGGATGGCCTAGGAAAATGTGCACCACTTTTGGCAGAGGTTCTGAACCAAGGCAAAAATGATGGGCATTTTAGAAGGGCATTTCAGGTTCATTGAAAAATTATTTTAGTAACCCTAGTTGGTTTCAGAGGGGACTGGGGGTTCTGTCATCCCCATTTCAAGTTTCTGATGAAAGAGTAAACATGATGCAACACTCTAATGCATGACTAGCTAGGGTGTGACAACTCACCCCCACTCAAAAGAATCTCGTCCCGAGATTTGGGTTCCTCCGCGAAGAAGGCGGGATATTCAAGTCGAAGACGATCCTCCCTTTCCCAAGTTGCTTCATCCTCAGAATGGTGCGACCATTGAACCTTGAGAAACTTGATATTATGACGTCGCGTGGTACGTTCGGCTTGATCGAGGATATGAATGGGGTACTCTCGATATGTAAGATTATCTTGGAGATCAAGCGTTTCGTGGTCCACTTCACGGATAGGATCCGAGAAGCAACGCCTGAGTTGAGAAACGTGGAAGACATCGTGAACTCTGGAGAGGTGCGGAGGTAGTTCCAACTGGTAGGCAACTTCTCCTCGTTTGGCAAGAATGCGAAAAGGTCCAATGTAACGAGGAGCCAATTTTCCTTTGATACCGAAACGATGGGTTCCCTTCAGAGGGGTGACCCGAAGATAAGCCTTCTCGTCAACCTCGAAAGTCATAGCCTTATGTTTTCGGTCATATTGACTCTTTTGACGGGATTGGGCTGTTTTCAACTTTTCACGAACGATACGAACTTGTTCCTCTGCTTCCTGAATCATATCCGGGCCAAAGAATTGTCTTTCCCCGGTCTCTGACCAGTTAAGGGGTGTTCGACATCGTCGTCCATAGAGAACTTCAAAAGGGGCTTTACCCAAGCTAGATTGATAGCTGTTGTTGTAAGCGAATTCGGCAAATGGAAGGCACTTCTCCCAGTCCATTCCGAAAGAGATAACAGAGGCTCGAAGCATGTCTTCTAGAATTTGGTTGACGCGTTCCACTTGACCACTTGACTGAGGGTGGAAAGCGGTGCTAAAGGAGAGACGGGTTCCCATAGCATTTTGGAAACTTTCCCAAAATCGAGAGGTGAAAAGACTTCCTCGATCCGAATTGATTTCCAAAGGAACACCATGGAGGGACACTATCCGGGAGATGTATAAGTCTGCCAGCTGGCTAGCGGTTATACTCTCACGAACAGGTAAGAAATGAGCTACTTTGGAAAGACGATCGACCACGACGAAAATAGCATTATTCCCTCTTTTGGTCTTGGGAAAGCCGGTAATGAAATCCATACCAATTTTATCCCATTTCCATTCAGGAATAGCTAAGGGTTGAAGGGTGCCAGCAGGCCGTTGATGCTCTGCTTTTACACGACGACAGACGTCGCAATTTGCAATATACTGAGCAATTTCTCTCTTCATCCTAGTCCACCAGAACCTCTGGCGTAGGTCCTGATACATTTTAGTGCTACCGGGATGAATGGTGAGAGGAGATTCATGAGCTTCCTTAAGGATCAAACGCCTCAGGTTTCGCACTTTGGGAACCACTAGTCGATTCCCGAAGTATACGACCCCTTGATCATTAATGGAGAAACAATCCGCAATTCCTTTCTGAATGTTCCTCTTGATGCGGGAGATTCCCGGATCTACCTTCTGTGCTTTGATAATTTGATCCGTAAGGGTAGGTTTTGCCACCAAGGTGGAGAGAAAACCTTGAGGAACAATGTGAAGGTTAAGCTTTCGAAACTCCTCATGGAGAAGCGGTTGACTTTGTTGTAACATCAGGTTGTTACAATAAGATTTACGACTTAGCGCATCAGCCATGACGTTGGCTTTCCCTGGGGTATAGGTTATCCCTAAGTCGAAGTCTGTGATCAATTCAACCCAACGTCTCTGCCTGAGATTCAAAACCGGTTGGGTGAAAATATACTTCAGACTTTGGTGATCAATGAATATTTCGCAACGATTACCGAGGAGGTAATGTCGCCAGGTCTTAAGTGCATAGACTACGGCTGCAAGTTCTAGATCATGAGTAGGATAATTCTCCTCATGTGGGTGCAATTGCCGTGAAGCGTAAGCAATTACGTGTCGATCTTGCATAAGAATGCAACCTAGTCCTTGTCGCGAGGCGTCGCAGTAGATAACGAAGTCCTTGGAGAAGTCTGGCGGTACCAGCACGGGAGCAGAAGTCAGGCGTCTTTTCAGTTCCTGAAAGCTGTGCTCACATTGTGGAGTCCATTCGAACTTCTTATCTTTCTTGAGGAGTTCGGTTAGAGGTTTAGCAACCTTGGAGAAATTCTCGACAAAGCGACGACAATAGCTCGCTAAGCCCAGAAAACTCCGAACTTGCTTGACCAATTCGGGTGGAGTCCAATTAAGGACGGCTTGAACTCGCTCAGGGTTAACAGCAATACCTTTACCAGATATTACATGACCCAGATAGGTCACTTCTGACAACCAGAATTCACATTTTGAAAATTTGGCATAAAGGCGATGCTCTCGAAGTTTCTTCAACACTAGCCTTAAATGTTCGGCATGTTCTTCCTCATTCTTGGAGTAGATGAGTATATCATCGAGATAAACTACGACGAATTTATCCAAATACTCCATGAAGATTGAGTTCATTAACCGAGAAAAGGTGGCTGGAGCGTTGGTTAAACCGAAGGACATGACGGTGTACTCGTATTGGCCATAACGAGTAACAAAGGCCGTTTTAGGAATGTCCCCGTTTCTGATTTTGATTTGATGGTAGCCCAACCTCAAATCCATCTTGGAAAAGACTGAGGATCCAGCGAGCTGATCGTACAGGTCGTTGATCCTGGGAAGCGGATATTTGTTCTTGATTGTGACCAAATTGACAGGTCGGTAATCTACAACCATCCGGTCCGTACCATCCTTCTTCTTGACGAATAGGACGGGGCAAGCCCACGGAGATGAGCTAGGTCGGATGAAACCCTTTTTCAAGGACTCATCGAGTTGTTTCTTAAGCTCGGCTAGTTCTAGGGGTGCCATCTTATAGGGTCTTCTAGCAATCGGAACGGTTCCTGGAATGAGATCTATTACGAATTCAACATCCCTGTCAGGTGGAACACCTGGCAGTTCCTCTGGGAAGACATCCGGAAAGTCACGGACTACCGGAACGTCCTCGAGGTCTGGCAAAGGGCTGGCGTTAAGAGAATATAATTGTCGCTTGGCTATTCGGGTCAAGACATTGACTATCTTCCCCGAAGGATGGGTGAGTTGAACAGTCCTAGAGAAGCAATCAATTTTGGCTTGATGAGCTGACATCCAGTCCATACCCAAAATGATATTAATATCTGAAGATTTAAGGGCTATCAAAGATGCAAGGAAAACAAGTCTGTCGACTTGGATTTCATTTCCATAACTTACCCTAGAGGTCTGCCATCTAGAACCAGGAGTAGAAATTTCCATAGTGGATGGCATGTCACAGAATGCAACGTTATGCAAACGAGCATAATTTTCGGATATAAAAGAATGAGAGGCTCCTGTATCGAAAAGAACAGATGCCGGGTGGCAATTAACAAGAAGCGTACCGAGAACGACGTTGGGATCCTCTTGAGCTTCTTCGGCAGAGATACAGTTGACATGGCCACGTGAGGCGGTGACCGGCTTGGCATGGAATATTTTTCCTGTCGGCTTGCCACGGCCAACAGCTTTAGCAGATTGATTGGGGTTGGTCTGGGGACACTCACGCATATAGTGACCAGATTCCCCACATTTGAAACAAGTCACGGAACTGGTACGTCGAGGAGCATTGTTGGTTGGACCCCCATAGGGCTTGGCCGGTGCAGACTGTTGAACAGGGCGAGGCGCCTGGAAGGATGGCCTCGGTGTGAACCTGGGTGGCAGGGCGGTGTTGGGTACCCACACGCGGCGCTTTTGAGGACCAGCACCGGATGAGGAACCCATGTCACGGCCATGCTTGCGTGTTGCGTCATAGTCAGTCTGACCAGTTTCAGCACTGATGGCTTTGTTGACAAGTTTCGAAAAAGATGTGCACTCATGCAGACGGAGGTCGCGGCGAAGCTCAGGACTAAGGCCCTTACGGAACCTTGCTTGCTTCTTGGCGTCAGTAGACACTTCCTCAGTTGCATATCGCGCGAGATTACCAAACTCCCTGCTATAGACATCCACAGAAAGTCGGCCTTGGGTGAAATTGCAGAATTCCTCACATTTACGGTCCATGAGACCCTCCGGAATGTGATGTTCACGGAAAGCCTCGCTGAACTCAGCCCAAGTAGTGACATGGCCCGCTGGGCGCATAGCTCCATAATTCTCCCACCATAGACTGGCGGGGCCTTCAAGATGATATGCAGCAAAGGTGACCTTGTCAGCCTCCGCTACCAGCGCGGAACGCAGTTTGTGAGAGATACTGCGAAGCCAATCATCAGCGTCGAGAGGCTCGACGGAGTGGTGGAACGTGGGTGGATGCAATTTGATAAAATCACTGAGTGACACCACGTTAGCCCTCTGATGGTGTGCTGTATTCTGTTCAATACGCTCCAACAAACGGTTGGTCTCCCGCTTGTTTCTCTCAGCTTCCATCATAACCTCGGCTAGTGAAGGAGGATGAGGCAGATTTTCATTCCTGCCTTCACTGCCCTCGGCCTGCTCTTGGGAAGCAGGGTTAGCGCGCGTGTTGACCATCCTAGGTGAACAAGACAATGATTTAGTCAGGATGGTAAAATTCCGACATAGGATACATAATGTAAGGAATAACTCGGAATGCAAGATGATCATCCGTATGACATGGTAGATACAGAAACTGCTTCTTTTATTCCATCGTCATACACACCATACAGGGTTTTAGTACAAGACCAAACAAAGTACTATTACGGTGACAAGAGGATTACATCTCATCGGAGGCATTCCAAGCTACTATACATTATTTTTCTACACCTCCGGAAGGAGTACAAACTAGGTCATATCCCACGAGTCACGCGGGACGATAGACGACACGGCTAGTGCGAACTAGTGATACTACCCCTAACTCAGACCGATCCGTAGTAGTCCTCATAGAAGTCACCTCCATAGCCTGGAAGTTCAACATGATCATCCGGAAACAGACGGTCTCGCGGAGCTTGTGGACCATAGGGGCTAGGATGAGGCCTTGGACCAACAAACGGTGGCCTGCGGGGACCGCGAGGTGGGGTGATGCCTCCTACATCACGCCAAACCATCACGTCTGGCAGAGCAGATCTCACAGGATAGAGATCGCGCATATCTGAGAATCCAGCTTGCACTGCCGGTGCGAACCGAGTCAAAGTAGCCCAGTGGTCAGCACGGGTATTGAAGAGCTCTAACCTTAAGGCCCGATTTTCACGGTCCTTATCCTCGAGCATCTCAGCAGTGGTGCGAGTCCGTGAATCCTCCTGAGTGGAGTCAGCATAGATAGCCTGGAGATACCCTTGTGCTCCCGGAAGTGATCCTGGCATATACCGGAAGTCAGAGTCCCGAAATAAACCAGATCTGACTCGCATAATGGTCATCATAGAGTAGGCGGCATCCTGCACAGCCATCTCGATAGTAACCCCGAGTCCATAGGAACAGTGAAGAGGCTCGGTGGATCCAGGATAAGATGGAAATATCCTGACAGTGCAGAGATACTGGCTTTGATTAAAATCTCGGAATTGCTCTTCGACCGTGTACTCAGGATACCAGCGGTATCCAGCCTCAGTCATTACCCTGACCAACTTAGCAGTATGGCTGGGTACATCTAGGCATCGAGTCAGGCGAACCACTTGATTGAGGTCGCGAGTGGCCATCTGAAAGCACAATCATAATGCAAAGGCATTAGAATTTCTAGCAAAATTTCGGCAGCATAACAGCTGTAAATGCTCAAAAAGGATTTTGAGACATTTGACAAAGGATTTCGTACACACTCAACATCATCACATCAAAGTTCTGGAACCATTCTAACAACATAATGTGGTAGTAGAACTGAACTAGGCTGGTAACCATCAAACTTATAAGGTACTACTGATTAGTAACTCGTGATCCTGATAGAGAGAACAGATCCTAATTCCTTAACCCCCGGTGGAAGAATGGACTGACTCAGATCAGAAAGTCATAAGGTATAAGGAGTAAAAAGAGCCTTACGTTCCAACCCACAAACAATTCCCCTACATATAACTAAAGAATTTCTAGACTCAACATCGACCAGTTTGGCTTGAAGAACCTACAGGCAGTCCGGCTCTGATGCCAACGCTGTCAGGACCCCGACTCGATGTCACATCGATCTAGCCGGTAACACCTCATATCACTTTGCGGCCTCACGCACGGTATCCCCACGGGTGTCGTCTTACCTTTTCCCGGGACCGTTTGCGCCTTTTGGCTCACGTATATGATAGTGTCGCTAGCATCCATATGATAAGGAGCCCGGGCTGACATGACTAGTCGTAAACCCAAAGTGGCACAGACTTACAGGGACAGGCATCCATGACCCAGCTTCGAACGTGTCGATCATCAGCAAGTGGGTCCGGGCTGTAGCACTGGGCTAGCAGGACTCCGGTAAACCGGGCTGTAGCGGGCTAACAGGACTCCGGTACTCAAAGCGTGACATTTCCCCGAAGGGACAGACACAGGAACGAAGAAGGACACATGCCGGCCAGCCTAAGTGTTCCAGAGCAGTAGCAAGCTACCATGGCTCAGCGGTAACACTAGGAGACATTTCCCGGTAAGAGAGGCTACTAAAGATAAACAACTAGATAGTCAGATCCCACACATACCAAGCATTTCAATCATACACACAATATGCTCGATATGTGCAAATACAACGAAGCATCACAACATGACTCTATGACACAAGTACTTTATTTAAGGCTCAGGGAGCCATACATAACATACACAAAGGTACGGGTTTCACGACCCAACATACAAGTCATACAGTCATACAAGCCAACAGCGGAAGTAACTTTTCTGAGTACAGACAACTAGTAAAATAAAAGAGGCTTGGAAAGCCTAGCTATACTACGTGGTCCTCCACAAGTTCAGGGTCACCACCTGGGTCTTTAGCCTACTCGTTGATGTCAACGTCTACATAGAACCCATCAGAAGGGGTTGCAGCGTCTTCTGTAAAAATGTAGATTATAGCAACATGAGTACAAAGGTACTCAGCAAGACTTACATCAGATCCTACATACATGCATAGTATCAAGAAGGGTTGGTGGAGTTATTGCAGCAAGCCAGCTTTGACTCTTGGCTAGGCTATCCTACGATACTCCAGCTTGAAATAGTTTTGCGCACACGAGTCCACTATTCACCACTTCAATACACTACCGAGGATCCACCTCCGTCTTCCTACGGAAGAGCCATCCTCGGCACTCACACTTATCTTGAGGCTTTTAGTAGTTTTCATTTACTTGTCTATGAACTGTATAGGCAACCAAGTAGTCCTTTACCGCGGACGCGGCTATTCGAATAGATCATGTTAACCCTGCAGGGGTGTACTTCTTCATACACGCTCTCACCACTTATCGTTGCTTACACGACATGTACTCGGCAACCTTCAAGCGGAAGCCCAACGTGGGTGTCGGCCACGACCTACCTAATCACCTAAGCCTCCAGTCCAGGTTTATCGCCTATTCAGGTTCCATCCGCAGGGAGTCCGGCCGAGGTTTCCCATATGGCCCCGAACGATGTGAACAGGGTTTCCGAGATACCTAACGGGTATTCGGTACACCGTGCCACGTACCTACCGCATCACAGCCCACCCCTACGGTCAGCGCTGTCCACGGCCTCCAGTAGGCTACAAACACCAGAAACTACTTGCAACTCCTGGACGGAGAACTAGGGTGAATAAGAAGCCGAGAGGGTCCATTGGTTTCGGGCCCAATGCATGGTAGTAGCTGGTTCTTAAATCACACATACAGATCTCAGTGCTTAAGGTCGGCTTCAATGAAACAACCCACCATGTACTCCTACATGGCCTCTCATCGATACCTTTACCAAATCGTGTTCACCACACCACTCTCATTACCGACATAATCATTTCACTCTAGCCCATCACCCAGATGAACCAGACCTGACACGACTCTAAGCATAGCAGGCATAGCAAGGTAGGAACAACACATACATATGGCTCAATCAACTCCTACACATGCTAGTGGGTTTCATCTAGTTACTGTGGCAATGACAGGTCATGCAGAGGAAATGGGTTCAACTACCGTAGCACACAGCAGTTTGAATCGCGTTGTCTTAATGCAGTAAAAGAGAGCAGGAGCGAGAACATGGGATTGTATCGATATGATCAAATGGTTGGTTGCTTCCCTGATGGTTCGATGCACGGATACGGTTCTTCATTAGGGTAATCACGGTACTCCTCGGGAACAGATCCTGTCGCAAAGGACATCGATACACAAGCATCACCAAACAATGTGCAACAATATGATGCATGCATGAAACATGGCAATATGAGTGTGTTGGACTAATGCAACTAAAGCCAGAGGGGTTTGAACAAATTTGAATCAAAGATTCAAATTCCAAATTCAAATATGGCCTTTTAAAGTGCCTTTTCTTGTTCTGCTTAAAACATCAATTTAACTTGTTTGATCATGCATGAAAATAGTACAGATGGGTAGATTGGATTTTTCTGATCATTTTTCATATATAATTTGTCCAATTTGGAGTTACAGAATAAAAGTTATGAATTTTTGAAGTTTAATTAATATTCTGGAATTTCCTGATTTAATTTAAATCCAGAAATTCAATTACTGCGTCAGCCTGACGTCAGTGTGACGTCAGCAGGTCAACGGAACAGGTCTGGGTCAAACCTGACAGTGGGTCCCGCATGTCAGGGTGATTAGTTTAATATACCAACGCTGTCAGGACCCCGACTCGATGTCACATCGATCTAGCTGGTAACACCTCATATCACTTTGCGGCCTCACGCACGGTATCCCCACGGGTGTCGTCTTACCTTTTCCCGGGACCGTTTGCGCCTTTTGGCTCACGTATATGATAGTGTCGCTAGCATCCATATGATAAAGAGCCCGGGCTGACATGACTAGTCGTAAACCCAAAGTGGCACAGACTTACAGGGACAGGCATTCATGACCCAGCTTCGAACGTGTCGGTCATCAGCAAGTGGGTCCGGGCTGTAGCACTGGGCTAGCAGGACTCCGGTAAACCGGGCTGTAGCGGGCTAACAGGACTCCGGTACTCAAAGCGTGACATTTCCCCGAAGGGACAGACACAGGAACGAAGAAGGACACATGCCGGCCAGCCTAAGTGTTCCAGAGCAGTAGCAAGCTACCATGGCTCAGCGGTAACACTAGGAGACATTTCCCGGTAAGAGAGGCTACTAAAGATAAACAACTAGATAGTCAGATCCCACACATACCAAGCATTTCAATCATACACACAATATGCTCGATATGTGCAAATACAACGAAGCATCACAACATGACTCTATGATACAAGTACTTTATTTAAGGCTCAGGGAGCCATACATACCATACACAAAGGTACGGGTCTCGCGACCCAACATACAAGTCATACAGTCATACAAGCCAACAGCGGAAGTAACTTGTCTGAGTACAGACAACTAGTAAAATAAAAGAGGCTTGGAAAGCCTAGCTATACTACGTGGTCCTCCACAAGTTCAGGGTCACCACCTGGGTCTTTAGCCTACTCGTTGATGTCAACGTCTACATAGAACCCATCAGAAGGGGTTGCAGCGTCTTCTGTAAAAATGTAGATTATAGCAACATGAGTACAAAGGTACTCAGCAAGACTTACATCAGATCCTACATACATGCATAGTATCAAGAAGGGTTGGTGGAGTTATTGCAGCAAGCCAACTTTGACTCTTGGCTAGGCTATCCTACGATACTCCAGCTTGAAATAGTTTTGCGCACACGAGTCCACTATTCACCACTTCAATACACTACCGAGGATCCACCTCCGTCTTCCTACGGAAGAGCCATCCTCGGCACTCACACTTATCTTGAGGCTTTTAGTAGTTTCCATTTACTTGTCTATGAACTGTATAGGCAACCAAGTAGTCCTTTACCGCGGACGCGGCTATTCGAATAGATCATGTTAACCCTGCAGGGGTGTACTTCTTCATACACGCTCTCACCACTTATCGTTGCTTACACGACATGTACTCGGCAACCTTCAAGCGGAAGCCCAACGTGGGTGTCGGCCACGACCTACCTAATCACCTAAGCCTCCAGTCCAGGTTTATCGCCTATTCAGGTTCCATCCGCAGGGAGTCCGGCCGAGGTTTCCCATACGGCCCCGAACGATGTGAACAGGGTTCCCGAGATACCTAATGGGTATTCGGTACACCGTGCCACGTACCTACCGCATCACAACCCACCCCTACGGTCAGCGCTGTCCACGGCCTCCAGTAGGCTACAAACACCAGAAACTACTTGCAACTCCTGGACGGAGAACTAGGGTGAATAAGAAGCCGAGAGGGTCCATTGGTTTCGGGCCCAATGCATGGTAGTAGCTGGTTCTTAAATCACACATACAGATCTCAGTGCTTAAGGTCGGCTTCAATGAAACAACCCACCATGTACTCCTACATGGCCTCTCATCGATACCTTTACCAAATCGTGTTCACCACACCACTCTCATTACCGACATAATCATTTCACTCTAGCCCATCACCCAGATGAACCAGACCTGACACGACTCTAAGCATAGCAGGCATAGCAAGGTAGGAACAACACATACATATGGCTCAATCAACTCCTACACATGCTAGTGGGTTTCATCTAGTTACTGTGGCAATGACAGGTCATGCAGAGGAAATGGGTTCAACTACCGTAGCACACAGCAGTTTGAATCGCGTTGTCTTAATGCAGTAAAAGAGAGCAGGAGCGAGAACATGGGATTGTATCGATATGATCAAATGGTTGGTTGCTTGCCTGATGGTTCGATGCACAGATACGGTTCTTCGTTAGGGTAATCACGGTACTCCTCGGGGACAGATCCTGTCGCAAAGGACATCGATACACAAGCATCACCAAACAATGTGCAACAATATGATGCATGCATGAAACATGGCAATATGAGTGTGTTGGGCTAATGCAACTAAAACCAGAAGGGTTTGAACAAATTTGAATCAAAGATTCAAATTCCAAATTCAAATATGGCCTTTTAAAGTGCCTTTTCTTGTTCTGCTTAAAACATCAATTTAACTTGTTTGATCATGCATGAAAATAGTACAGATGGATAGATTGGATTTTTCTGATCATTTTTCATATATAATTTGTCCAATTTGGAGTTACAGAATAAAAGTTATGAATTTTTGAAGTTTAATTAATATTCTGGAATTTCCTGATTTAATTTAAATCCAGAAATTCAATTACTGCGTCAGCCTGACGTCAGTGTGACGTCAGCAGGTCAACGGAACAGGTCTGGGTCAAACCTGACAGTGGGTCCCGCATGTCAGGGTGATTATTTTAATTAAAACTTAATTAAAACTAATCCTGTTTAATTAACAGGGCTGGGCCCCACCTGTCATTGACTCAGGGGAGTCAACCAGGGCCCACCCGTGGTCAAAGTCAGTGTCGGCTGCCGGCGTTTAGTCGCCGGCGAGCCCGACACGGCGACGGAAGTGATTTTGGTCGTTTCGGCCACCAAATGGACCGCGGAGGCCACCGGAGTGGAGCTGAGGGCAACCCGCAGCTCTTGGCGGAGCCCGTTGGGGTCGGGGTGGCCGCAGTGTACTCACCCCCACTCAAAAGAATCTCGTCCCGAGATTTGGGTTCCTCCGAGAAGAAGGCGGGATATTCAAGTCGAAGACGATCCTCCCTTTCCCAAGTTGCTTCATCCTCAGAATGGTGCGACCATTGAACCTTGAGAAACTTGATATTATGACGTCGCGTGGTACGTTCGGCTTGATCAAGGATACGAATGGGGTACTCTCGATATGTAAGATTATCTTGGAGATCAAGCGTTTCGTGGTCCACTTCACGGATAGGATCCGAGAAGCAACGCCTGAGTTGAGAAACGTGGAAGACATCGTGAACTCTGGAGAGGTGCGGAGGTAGTTCCAACTGGTAGGCAACTTCTCCTCGTTTGGCAAGAATGCGAAAAGGTCCAATGTAACGAGGAGCCAATTTGCCTTTGATACTGAAACGATGGGTTCCCTTCAGAGGGGTGACCCGAAGATAAGCCTTCTCGTCAACCTCGAAAGTCATAGCCTTATGTTTTCGGTCATATTGACTCTTTTGACGGGATTGGGCTGTTTTCAACTTTTCACGAACGATACGAACTTGTTCCTCTGCTTCCTGAATCATATCCGGGCCAAAGAATTGTCTTTCCCCGGTCTCTGACCAGTTAAGGGGTGTTCGACATCGTCGTCCATAGAGAACTTCAAAAGGGGCTTTACCCAAGCTAGATTGATAGCTGTTGTTGTAAGCGAATTCGGCAAATGGAAGGCACTTCTCCCAGTCCATTCCGAACGAGATAACAGAGGCTCGAAGCATGTCTTCTAGAATTTGGTTGACGCGTTCCACTTGACCACTTGACTGAGGGTGGAAAGCGGTGCTAAAGGAGAGACGGGTTCCCATAGCATTTTGGAAACTTTCCCAAAATCGAGAGGTGAAAAGACTTCCTCGATCCGAATTGATTTCCAAAGGAACACCATGGAGGGACACTATCCGGGAGATGTATAAGTCTGCCAGCTGGCTAGCGGTTATACTCTCACGAACAGGTAAGAAATGAGCTACTTTGGAAAGACGATCGACCACGACGAAAATAGCATTATTCCCTCTTTTGGTCCTGGGAAAGCCGGTAATGAAATCCATACCAATTTTATCCCATTTCCATTCAGGAATAGCTAAGGGTTGAAGGGTGCCAGCAGGCCGTTGATGCTCTGCTTTTACACGATGACAGACGTCGCAATTTGCAATATACTGAGCAATTTCTCTCTTCATCCTAGTCCACCAGAACCTCTGGCGTAGGTCCTGATACATTTTAGTGCTACCGGGATGAATGGTGAGAGGAGATTCATGAGCTTCCTTAAGGATCAAACGCCTCAGGTTTCGCACTTTGGGAACCACTAGTCGATTCCCGAAGTATACGACCCCTTGATCATTAATGGAGAAACAATCCGCAATTCCTTTCTGAATGTTCCTCTTGATGCGGGAGATTCCCGGATCTACCTTCTGTGCTTTGATAATTTGATCCGTAAGGGTAGGTTTTGCCACCAAGGTGGAGAGAAAACCTTGAGGAACAATGTGAAGGTTAAGCTTTCG
This sequence comes from Triticum aestivum, assembly GCF_018294505.1. Classification (NCBI taxonomy): domain Eukaryota; kingdom Viridiplantae; phylum Streptophyta; class Magnoliopsida; order Poales; family Poaceae; genus Triticum; species Triticum aestivum. The sequence continues at coordinate 16,541,860 of NC_057798.1, read as the reverse complement.
AAACTCCTCATGGAGAAGCGGTTGACTTTGTTGTAACATCAGGTTGTTACAATAAGATTTACGACTTAGCGCATCAACCATGACGTTGGCTTTCCCTGGGGTATAGGTTATCCCTAAGTCGAAGTCTGTGATCAATTCAACCCAACGTCTCTGCCTGAGATTCAAAACCGGTTGGGTGAAAATATACTTCAAACTTTGGTGATCAGTGAATATTTCGCAGCGATTACCGAGGAGGTAATGTCGCCAGGTCTTAAGTGCATAGACTACGGCTGCAAGTTCTAGATCATGAGTAGGATAATTCTCCTCATGTGGGTGCAATTGCCGTGAAGCGTAAGCAATTACGTGTCGATCTTGCATAAGAATGCAACCTAGTCCTTGTCGCGAGGCGTCGCAGTAGATAACAAGGTCTTTGGAGAAGTCTGGCGGTACCAGTACGGGAGCAGAGGTCAGGCGTCTTTTCAGTTCCTGAAAGCTGTGCTCACATTGTGGAGTCCATTCGAACTTCTTATCTTTCTTGAGGAGTTCGGTTAGAGGTTTAGCAACCTTGGAGAAATTCTCGACAAAGCGACGACAATAGCTCGCTAAGCACAGAAAACTCCGAACTTGCTTGACCGATTCGGGTGGAGTCCAATTAAGGACGGCTTGAACTCGCTCAGGGTTAACAGCAATACCTTTACCAGATATTACATGACCCAGATAGGTCACTTCTGACAACCAGAATTCACATTTTGAAAATTTGGCATAAAGGCGATGCTCTCGGAGTTTCTTCAACACTAGCCTTAAATGTTCGGCATGTTCTTCCTCATTCTTGGAGTAGATGAGTATATCATCGAGATAAACTACGACGAATTTATCCAAATACTCCATGAAGATTGAGTTCATTAACCGAGAAAAGGTGGCTGGAGCGTTGGTTAAACCGAAGGACATGACGGTGTACTCGTATTGGCCATAACGAGTAACAAAGGCCGTTTTAGGAATGTCCCCGTTTCTGATTTTGATTTGATGGTAGCCCAACCTCAAATCCATCTTGGAGAAGACTGAGGATCCAGCGAGCTGATCATACAGATCGTTGATCCTGGGAAGTGGATATTTGTTTTTGATTGTGACCAAATTGACAGGTCGGTAATCTACAACCATCCGGTCCGTACCATCCTTCTTCTTGACGAATAGGACGGGGCAAGCCCACGAAGATGAACTAGGGCGGATGAAACCCTTTTTCGAGGATTCATCGAGTTGTTTTTTAAGCTCGGCTAGTTCTAGGGGTGCCATCTTATAAGGTCTTCTAGCAATCGGAACGGTTCCTGGAATGAGGTCTATTACGAATTCAACATCCCTGTCAGGTGGAACACCTGGCAATTCCTCTGGAAAGACATCCGGGAAGTCACGGACTACCGGAACGTCCTCAAGGTCTGGCAAAGGGCTGGCGTTAAGAGAATATAATTGTCGCTTGGCTATTCGGGTCAAGACATTGACTATCTTCCCCGAAGAATGGGTGAGTTGAACAGTCCTAGAGAAGCAATCAATTTTGGCTTGATGAGCTGACATCCAGTCCATACCCAAAATGATATTAATATCTGAAGATTTAAGGGCTATCAAAGATGCGAGAAAAACAAGTCTGTCGACTTGGATTTCATTTCCATGGCTTACTCTAGAGGTTTGCCATTTGGATCCCGGAGTTTGAATTACCATAGAGGTTGGCATATCACCGAATGCGACGTTATGCAAGCGAGCATAGTTTTCAGATATAAAAGAATGAGAGGCTCCTGTATCGAAAAGAACAGATGCCGGGTGGCAATTAACAAGAAGCGTACCGAGAACGACGTTGGGATCTTCTTGAGCTTCTTCGGCAGAGATACAGTTGACATGGCCACGTGAAGCGGTGACCGGTTTAGCATGAAACACTTTTCCTGTCGGCTTGCCACGGCCAACAGCTTTAGCAGATTGATTGGGGTTGGTCTGGGGACACTCACGCATATAATGACCAGATTCCCCACACTTGAAACAAGTCACGGAACTGGTACGTGGAGGAGCATTATTAGTTGGACCCCCATAGGGCTTAGCTGGAGCAGACTATTGTACGGAGCGAGGCGGCTGAAAAGATGGCCTCGGTGTGAACCTGGGTGGCCGGGCGGTGTTGGGTACCCACACGCGGCGCTTCTGAGGACCAGCACCGGGTGGGGAACCCGTGTCACGTCCATGCTTGCGTGTTGCGTCATAATCAGTCTGACCAGTTTCAGCACTGATGGCTTTGTTGACAAGTTTCGGAAAAGATGTGCACTCATGCAGACGGAGGTCGCGGCGAAGCTCAGGACTAAGGCCCTTACGGAACCTAGCTTGCTTCTTGGCGTCAGTAGACACTTCCTCAGTTGCATATCGGGCGAGCTTACCAAACTCCCTGCTATAGGCATCCACAGAAAGTCGGCCTTGGGTGAAATTGCAAAATTCTTCACGCTTACGGTCCATGAGACCCTCCGGAATGTGATGTTCACGGAAAGCCTCGCTGAACTCAGCCCAAGTGGTGACATGGCCCGCTGGGCGCATAGCTCCATAATTCTCCCACCATAGACTGGCGGGGCCTTCAAGATGATATGCAGCAAAGGTGACCTTGTCAGCCTCCGCTACCAGCGCGGAACACAGTTTGTGAGAGATACTGCGAAGCCAGTCATCAGCGTCGAGAGGCTCGACGGAGTGGTGGAACGTGGGTGGATGCAATTTGATAAAATCACTGAGTGACACCACGTTAGCCCTCTGATGGTGTGCTGTATTCTGTTCAATACGCTCCAACAAACGGTTGGTCTCCCGCTTGTTTCTCTCAGCTTCCATCATCACCTCGGCTAGTGAAGGAGGATGAGGCAGATTTTCATTTCTGGCTTCACTGCCTTCGGCCTGCTCTTGGGAAGCAGGGTTAGCGCGCGTGTTGACCATCCTAGGTGATCAAGACAATGATTTAGTCAGGATGGTAAAATTCCGTCATAGGATACATAATGTAAGGAATAACTCGGAATGCAAGATGATCATCCGTATGACATGGTAGATACAGAAACTGCTTCTTTTATTCCATCGTCATACACACCATACAGGGTTTAGTACAAGACCAACAAGTACTATTACGGTGAAAAGAGGATTACATCTCATCGGAGGCATCCCAAACTCCTATACATTATTTTTCTACATCTCCGGAAAGAGTACAAACTAGGTCATATCCCACGAGTCACGCAGGACGATAGACGACACAGCTAGTGCGAACTAGTGATACTACTACTAGCTCAGACTGATCCGTAGTAGTCCTCGTAGAAGTCACCTCCATAGCCCGGAAGTTCAACATGTTCATCCGGAAATAGACGATCTCGCGGAGCTTGTGGACCATAGGGGCTAGGATGAGGTCGTGGACCAACAAACGGTGGCCTGCGGGGACCGCGAGGTGGGGTGATGCCTCCTACATCACGCCAAACCATCACGTCTGGCAGAGCAGATCTCACAGGATAGAGATCGCGCATATCTGAATATCCAGCTTGCACCGCCGGTGCGAACCGAGTCAAAGTGGCCCAGTGGTCAGCACGGGTATTGAAGAGCTCTAACCTTAAGGCCCGATTTTCACGGTCCTTATCCTCGAGCATCTCAGCAGTGGTGCGAGTCCGTGAATCCTCCTGAGTGGAGTCAGCGTAGATAGCCTGGAGATACCCTTGTGCTCCCGGAAGTGATCCTGGCATATACCGGAAGTCAGAGTCCCGAAATAAACCAGATCTGACTCGCATAATGGTCATCATAGAGTAGGCGGCATCCTGCACAGCCATCTCGATAGTAACCCCGAGTCCATAGGAACAGTGAAGAGGCTCGGTGGATCCAGGATAAGATGGAAATATCCTGACAGTGCAGAGATACTGGCTTTGATTGAAGTCTCGGAATTGCTCTTCGACCGTGTACTCAGGATACCAGCGGTATCCAGCCTCAGTCATTATCCTGACCAACTTAGCAGTATGGCCGGGTACATCTAGGCATCGAGTCAGGCGAACCACTTGATTGAGGTCGCGAGTGGTCATCTGAAAGCACAATCATAATGCAAGGGCATTAGAATTTCTAGCAAAATTTCGGCAGCATAACAGCTGTAAATGCTCAAAAAGGATATTGAGACATTTGACAAAGGATTTCGTACACACTCAACATCATCACATCAAAGTTCTGGAACCATTCTAACAACATAATGTGGTAGTAGAACTGAACTAGGCTTGTAACCATCAAACTTATAAGGTACTACTGATTAGTAATACGTGATCCTGATAGAGAGAACGGATCCTAATTCCTTAACCCCCGGTGGAAGAATGGACTGACTCAGATCAGAAAGTCATAAGGTATAAGGAGTAAAAGAGCCTTACGTTCCAACCCACAAACAATTCCCCTACATATAACTAAAGAATTTCTAGACTCAACATCGACCAGTTTGGCTTGGAGAACCTACAGGCAGTCCGGCTCTGATGCCAACGCTGTCAGGACCCCGACTCGATGTCACATCGATCTAGCTGGTAACACCTCATATCACTTTGCGGCCTCACGCACGGTATCCCCACGGGTGTCGTCTTACCTTTTCCCGGGACCGTTTGCGCCTTTTGGCTCACGTATATGATAGTGTCGCTAGCATCCATATGATAAAGAGCCCGGGCTGACATGACTAGTCGTAAACCCAAAGTGGCACAGACCTACAGGGACAGGCATTCATGACCCAGCTTCGAACGTGTCGGTCATCAGCAAGTGGGTCCGGGCTGTAGCACTGGGCTAGCAGGACTCCGGTAAACCGGGCTGTAGCGGGCTAACAGGACTCCGGTACTCAAAGCGTGACATTTCCCCGAAGGGACAGACACAGGAACGAAGAAGGACACATGCCGGCCAGCCTAAGTGTTCCAGAGCAGTAGCAAGCTACCATGGCTCAGCGGTAACACTAGGAGACATTTCCCGGTAAGAGAGGCTACTAAAGATAAACAACTAGATAGTCAGATCCCACACATACCAAGCATTTCAATCATACACACAATATGCTCGATATGTGCAAATACAACGAAGCATCACAACATGACTCTATGACACAAGTACTTTATTTAAGGCTCAGGGAGCCATACATACTATACACAAAGGTACGGGTCTCGCGACCCAACATACAAGTCATACAGTCATACAAGCCAACAGCGGAAGTAACTTGTCTGAGTACAGACAACTAGTAAAATAAAAGAGGCTTGGAAAGCCTAGCTATACTACGTGGTCCTCCACAAGTTCAGGGTCACCACCTGGGTCTTTAGCCTACTCGTTGATGTCAACGTCTACATAGAACCCATCAGAAGGGGTTGCAGCGTCTTCTGTAAAAATGTAGATTATAGCAACATGACTACAAAGGTACTCAGCAAGACTTACATCAGATCCTACATACATGCATAGTATCAAGAAGGGTTGGTGGAGTTATTGCAGCAAGCCAGCTTTGATTCTTGGCTAGGCTATCCTACGATACTCCAGCTTGAAATAGTTTTGCGCACACGAGTCCACTATTCACCACTTCAATACACTACCGAGGATCCACCTCCGTCTTCCTACGGAAGAGCCATCCTCGGCACTCACACTTATCTTGAGGCTTTTAGTAGTTTCCATTTACTTGTCTATGAACTGTATAGGCAACCAAGTAGTCCTTTACCGCGGACGCGGCTATTCGAATAGATCATGTTAACCCTGCAGGGGTGTACTTCTTCATACACGCTCTCACCACTTATCGTTGCTTACACGACATGTACTCGGCAACCTTCAAGCGGAAGCCCAACGTGGGTGTCGGCCACGACCTACCTAATCACCTAAGCCTCCAGTCCAGGTTTATCGCCTATTCAGGTTCCATCCGCAGGGAGTCCGGCCGAGGTTTCCCATACGGCCCCGAACGATGTGAACAGGGTTCCCGAGATACCTAACGGGTATTCGGTACACCGTGCCATGTACCTACCGCATCACAGCCCACCCCTACGGTCAGCGCTGTCCACGGCCTCCAGTAGGCTACAAACACCAGAAACTACTTGCAACTCCTGGACGGAGAACTAGGGTGAATAAGAAGTCGAGAGGGTCCATTGGTTTCGGGCCCAATGCATGGTAGTAGCTGATTCTTAAATCACACATACAGATCTCAGTGCTTAAGGTCGGCTTCAATGAAACAACCCACCATGTACTCCTACATGGCCTCTCATCGATACCTTTACCAAATCGTGTTCACCACACCACTCTCATTACCAACATAATCATTTCACTCTAGCCCATCACCCAGATGAACCAGACCTGACACGACTCTAAGCATAGCAGGCTTAGCAAGGTAGGAACAACACATACATATGGCTCAATCAACTCCTACACATGCTAGTGGGTTTCATCTAGTTACTGTGGCAATGGCAGGTCATGCAGAGGAAATGGGTTCAACTACCGTAACACACAGCAGTTTGAATCGCGTTGTCTTAATGCAGTAAAAGAGAGCAGGAGCGAGAACATGGGATTGTATCGATATGATCAGATGGTTGGTTGCTTGCCTGATGGTTCGTTGCACGGATACGGTTCTTCGTTAGGGTAATCACGGTACTCCTCGGGGACAGATCCTGTCGCAAAGGACATCGATACACAAACATCACCAAACAATATGCAACAATATGATGCATGCATGAAACATGGCAATATGAGTGTGTTGGGCTAATGCAACTAAAACCAGAAGGGTTTGAACAAATTTGAATCAAGGATTCAAATTTCAAATTCAAATATGGCCTTTTAAAGTGCCTTTTCTTGTTCTGATTAAAACATCAACTTAACTTGTTTGATCATGCATGGAAATGGTACAGATGGATAGATTGGATTTTTCTGATCATTTTTCATATATAATTTGTCCAATTTGGAGTTACAGAATAAAAGTTATGAATTTTTGAAGTTTAATTAATATTCTGGAATTTCCTGATTTAATTCAACGCTGTCAGGACCCCGACTCGATGTCACATCGATCTAGCCGGTAACACTTCATATCACTTTGCGGCCTCACGCACGGTATTCCCACGGGTGTCGCCTTACCTTTGCCCGGGACCGTTTGCGCCTTTTGGCTCACGTATATGATAGTGTCGCTAGCATCCATATGATAAAGAGCCCAGGCTGACATGACTAGTTGTAAACCCAAAGTGGCACAGACTTACAGGGACAGGCATCCATGACCCAGCTTCGAACGTGTCGGTCATCAGCAAGTGGGTCCGGGCTGTAGCACTGGGCTAGCAGGACTCCGGTAAACCGGGCTGTAGCGGGCTAACAGGACTCCGGTACTCAAAGCGTGACATTTCCCCGAAGGGACAGACACAGGAACGAAGAAGGACACATGCCGGCCAGCCTAAGTGTTCCAGAGCAGTAGCATGCTACCATGGCTCAGCGGTAACACTAGGAGACATTTCCCGGTAAGAGAGGCTACTAAAGATAAACAACTAGATAGTCAGATCCCACACATACCAAGCATTTCAATCATACACACAATATGCTCGACATGTGCAAATACAACGAAGCATCACAACATGACTCTATGACACAAGTACTTTATTTAAGGCTCAGGGAGCCATACATATCATACACACAGGTACGGGTCTCACGACCCAACATACAAGTCATACAGTCATACAAGCCAACAGCGGAAGTAACTTGTCTGAGTACAGACAACTAGTAAAATAAAAGAGGCTTGGAAGCCTAACTACACTATGTGGTCCATCACAAGCTCAGGGTCACCACCTGGGTCTCTAGCCTACTCGTTGATGTCAACGTCTACATAGAACCCATCAGAAGGGGTTGCAGCGTCTTCTGTAAAAATGTAGATTATAGCAACATGAGTACAAAGGTACTCAGCAAGACTTACATCAGATCCTACATACATGCATAGTATCAAGAAGGGTTGGTGGAGTTATTGCAGCAAGCCAGCTTTGACTCTTGGCTAGACTATCCTACGATACCCCAATTTGAAATGTTTTGCGCACACGAGTCCACTACTCACCACTTCAATACACTACCGAGGATCCACCTCCGTCCTCCTACGGAAGAGCCATCCTCGGCACTCACACTTATCTTGAGGCTTTTAATAGTTTCCATTTACTTGTCTATGAACTGTATAGGCAACCAAGTAGTCCTTTACCGCGGACGCGGCTATTCGAATAGATCATGTTAACCCTGCAGGGGTGTACTTCTTCATACACGCTCTCACCACTTATCGTCGTTTACACGACATGTACTCGGCAACCTTCAAGCGGAAGCCCAACGTGGGTGTCGGCCACGACCTACCTAATCACCTAAGCCTCCAGTCCAGGTTTATCGCCTATTCAGGTTCCATCCGCAGGGAGTCCGGCCGAGGTTTCCCATACGGCCCCGAACGATGTGAACAGGGTTCCCGAGATACCTAACGGGTATTCGGTACACCGTGCCACGTACCTACCGCATCACAGCCCACCCCTACGGTCAGCGCTGTCCACGGCCTCCAGTAGGCTACAAACACCAGAAACTACTTGCAACTCCTGGACGGAGAACTAGGGTGAATAAGAAGCCGAGAGGGTCCATTGGTTTCGGGCCCAATGCATGGTAGTAGCTGGTTCTTAAATCACACATACAGATCTCAGTGCTTAAGGTCGGCTTCAATGAAACAACCCACCATGTACTCCTACATGGCCTCTCATTGATACCTTTACCAAATCGTGTTCACCACACCACTCTCATTACCGACATAATCATTTCACTCTAGCCCATCACCCAGATGAACCAGACCTGACATGACTCTAAGCATAGCAGGCATAGCAAGGTAGGAACAACACATACATATGGCTCAATCAACTCCTACACATGCTAGTGGGTTTCATCTAGTTACTGTGGCAATGACAGGTCATGCAGAGGAAATGGGTTCAACTACCGTAGCACACAGCAGTTTGAATCGCGTTGTCTTAATGCAGTAAAAGAGAGCAGGAGCGAGAACATGGGATTGTATCGATATGATCAAATGGTTGGTTGCTTGCCTGATGGTTCGATGCACGGATACGGTTCTTCGTTAGGGTAATCACGGTACTCCTCGGGAACAGATCCTGTCGCAAAGGACATCGATACACAAGCATCACCAAACAATGTGCAACAATATGATGCATGCATGAAACATGGCAATATGAGTGTGTTGGACTAATGCAACTAAAGCCAGAAGGGTTTGAACAAATTTGAATCAAAGATTCAAATTCCAAATTCAAATATGGCCTTTTAAAGTGCCTTTTCTTGTTCTGCTTAAAACATCAATTTAACTTGTTTGATCATGCATGAAAATAGTACAGATGGATAGATTGGATTTTTCTGATCATTTTTCATATATAATTTGTCCAATTTGGAGTTACGGAATAAAAGTTATGAATTTTTGAAGTTTAAATAATATTCTGGAATTTCCTGATTTAATTTAAATCCAGAAATTCAATTACTGCGTCAGCCTGACGTCAGTGTGACGTCAGCAGGTCAACGGAACAGGTCTGGGTCAAACCTGACAGTGGGTCCCGCATGTCAGGGTGATTATTTTAATTAAAACTTAATTAAAACTAATCCTGTTTAATTAACAGGGCTGGGCCCCACCTGTCATTGACTCAGAGGAGTCAACCAGGGCCCACCCGTGGTCAAAGTCAGTGTCGGCTGCCGGCGTTTAGTCGCCGGCGAGCCCGACGCGGCGGCGGAAGTGATTTTGGTCGTTTCGGCCACCAAATGGACCGCGGAGGCCATCGGAGTGGAGCTGAGGACAACCCGCAGCTCTTGGCGGAGCCCGTTGGGGTCGGGGTGGCCGGAGTCGACGGCGGCGAGCTCGGCTGCGGCCGCCGGGGTTCGGTCGTACACGGGAACAGTGCTGGAGCTCGAAGTCGAGCAAAGCGAGGCGCTAGGAATGCTCTACGGGGTCTTGCGAACTCGTTGGACTCGCCGGGGTGACCAAATGGTCACCGGAGCTGCGTCGACGGCGAGCTCGGCGACGGTGGAGGTTCGGCCGTGGTG